>NC_064644.1:10940491-11243521 GCF_023864345.2 Schistocerca serialis cubense
CATCTGACGTGCTCCACGAAGGAAGGTAATTCAGACAGAGATAGAGAAGCGGAAGGGCTCACAAGTTCGCCAGGGAGAACAATGTTCTGGCCGTATACGAACTTGGCTATTGTGCCTTTGAGGTCTTCCTTATAGCTCGCATGAATGCCAGTAGCACAAGGGGAAGGGCCTCCATCCAAAGAGAGTCGTGGCATCGAAGAGCCACCTTGAAAGTGCGGTGCCAGCGCTCAACTAGCCCGTTACTTTGCAGGTGATATGCTGTGGTATGGATGCGCCGGATGCCACAAATGTTACAAGTCTCATTGAACAGGGCCTACTCAAATTGTCTGCCCTGGTCAGTCGTGATGATAGCTGTAAATCCGAAACGTGATACCCATGACTCGACAAAAGCTCAAGCAACAGTTTCTGCCGTGATATTAGGGAGGGGGACAGTCTCGACCCAGCGAGTCGTTCAGTCGATAGACAAGAGAACATAACGTAAGTCGTTAGAGGGGAGGAGAGGGCCGACAATGTCGATGTGAATATGCTGGAAACGCACAGGAGGGATCGAAAAGGCGCCGAGGGGGGGTGAAGTGTGCTTGTGTATTTTGCAGTGTTGGATAGCTGGAGCCGAGTTTCGTGGAGCCAGAGGGAGAGCTCAAAGTTTTCCTTGCATAGGCGAGCGACGGTTTCAAGCTCGACAAGGCACTTGGTCGTTGTTTCTTGTAACGTCGCAGAGCCGAGCATGTACAGATGAGATGAGCCCGGACCGACATGTCACAGGGGGATTTGCTCGATGGAGCACAGGGGAAGTGAGTTTTGGACGGGTGATGAAACACAGTGTTTCACACTAGGTGTGGTGATAGTTTGTGGTGTCACAAGAAGTCAATGCCTAGTATAGGTTCCTCAATATCACACGCTAAAAAAGTCCACTCGAGTTTGCAGTTTGCGGAGAGTGAGACGACGTGGGAGGTTGAATCCGAGCATTGTAGTTTAGTAGAATTCACAGCTTGCAGTGAAGTATGATGAGGGCGGATGTTCAATGACACTAAGGACGTAGGCAGCAGCGAAACAACAGCGCCTGTGTCCACTGGGAAAAGGTATCCCGACGAAATGTCTTTAATATAAAGTTGTCCGTAATTATCCGATTGTTCCCGGACAGAATGGAGCACTGGGAGGTGCCTGCCATGTTGTGCGCAGGAGGTGGCACCCAGACCTACCTGCGATTGGCGTTTGGGAAGTAGCAGGGTGGTCTGCAGTTCCGTGCTGGCTCACCAAATCGTGTGTGAAAGTAACAGTACGGGTAGTGCCATTGCAGTTCCTGCACAAAGTTCGTTGCCAGTGGCGGTGACCAAGGTTCGGTGGCTGCAGCAGGTTCGGTTGCAGGAGGGGGCGTGACCGTGGGCGGAGCTGGTGACATCCCAGCTGTTTGTATGCTGCGTCCCGGAGCGAGCGGAACGATCGGCACAGCGCGGCCCCGGCCAGGTCTGGCCGCAGGACGAGGAGCCTGAACCTGGGACTTGCCAGGTAGGCAGTGGCTGGCGAAATAGAGCAGTGATGCCTCATGTAGTTTCTCAGCAATTGTCATTCGTTGCTGGACAGGTTTGTGAGACCTCTGAGCCAGAGCAAAGTGGATGTGAGGAGATAGTTTATCTGACCAGATAGCGAGGAGAGCTGTGTCAGAGAGTAGATAGTCGCTGACCAGGTCACGTAGCCGTCTCCAAAGTTGTGAAGGGATGTTGTTACCTAGTTGCTCAACGTGGAGCACTCTCCGTATTGCTGTCTCAGTTGAGTGCGCAAGCCGATGTAGAACTGTCTTTTTGGCTAGAGTGTACCAGGTAGCTGAGTCCGGGGTGTCAACCAGGTCAGCAATCAAGTCCTCCTGGTCGTGCAGGTGGGTGATAAGGCACAGAAATCTGGTTGATTCATCGAGTTTGAAATGGTTGAACACTTCCTCCACAATTTTGAACCAGGTTGTTTCCCTGTCGGGATTGAACGGCGGCAGTGTCGGTAAGCATGTAGTACATTCGGAAGATCAGGGTGAGTTGAATTCGTCAGGGCACTGCCTGAAACGAGCTGTTGTTGCTGCAGTATTCCAGGAGAGTGTGTTTCCAGGGTATGTGGCGACGACGGCTGGTCGAGTGGCAGTGTGAAGGTGACACGTCGTGGTTGAGCACGATCCGTCATGACGCGGAAGGCCGATGCGGGTGAGACACAATAATGTGTCAATTGCAGTTGTGGAAGTTTGACTGGAGCCGGCGCAGGGGTGACAGGTGAGAAAAAATTCAAAGTTTGAAAACGCGTGCCAGTCCGCGGAAAACTCGATGTGCGATCAGAGCCGGGAGCACCTGTGTTGCAGGGAGGCTGCAGAGGTGCGGGCTGTCCCAATGCACAGTGAGGAAAATGATGTCCAACGTTGGGCGAAATGTGTGAATGTTCACTGTTCATAGTCACTTCACTCAAAACGGTATGCGGAAAAGGTGAATGTTGTGGCACAAAACACTGAGGCGTAGCAGTAGGACGGAGATGGAGGTCAGGCACAGATAACAAGCCATTGTTCCTGTTGCAGGCTGAGTTATTGAAGCAGGAAGGCATGTGCTGATGCTGAACCGAGGCAGGCGCGGGTGTGGTCGGATGCTGAGGAGGTTGACCTGAGAACAAAGCAGTTCCGGCCACGTGGCAGAAATCCGCATGATACTGCACGGATTGCGGCGTGGCACACTGTTGTCCTTGCGGTGGTAGGTTATCCGATGGAGCATTTGCAGATATCGGCCGGCGTTGATCTCGCACTGCACGGAGATTCACAAGAGGTAACTGCACCGTCGATGAGGGAGGGCACATGTGGTGGGAACAAAGGCATCTGATAGCCAGAGTCATGCACGCTCCTAACCTCACTTATTGTTGCAGGCACGAAATCGTCTGGCGAAATCGGCGTAATTGACAAGTGAGAGGCATCATGTTGCAGTCCTGGCGGGTATACATCGCCCACAAAATGATGCATGTCGATCACAAAATCCGGCATTAGGCGTTGGGCCGAAGCCATTGGTCGAATGTTGTGTCGACGTAATACACGCGAAAATAACTGATGCGGAGGCCGTGGACACAGTAAAACGGCGAAAACGGAATACGTTACAACTCGGGGTCACCAGTGAGGTGGATGCTCGAGTGAGATACACCAAACAACACCTTATAATTAGGAGTTCATTTATTTACCTCTTCACACGAGTAAGGCTTACAGGGAACTGGATGGCAGAACTACACAAAGATAATGTTTTGCTAGGTTCAAAGATGATGCTCAGATCGATACTGGTGTCGATCTCATCGGTGCCACAACCTCTATACAAGGCTGCACTTCACATAAATACTGTTAGTAAAGACTCCCTACCATTTAAATTAACGTATGATGTTAGCAGAGTTCTTTAGTTCAGAAACACTTTTTTTGCTATTGCCTGTCCGCATTTTACATCCTCTCTACTTCAGCCATCATCATTTATTTTGCTACCTAATGCAAAAACTCTTTAACTGTTTTTAGTGTTTCGTATCTGATATAATTCAGCTACATTCCATAGCCCTTGTTTTACTTTTGTTGATGTTCATCTGATAGCCTATTTTCAAGATGGTCTCCATTCTATTCCACTACACAGGCTATAAACAGGTTGATACAGCTTTGAGAGACAGGACACATTGTGAAAGGCTGACTACAATCAACTCTTGTCAGTAAACTGTAGCAAATTATGGGTACAGAACCACCAGGTATTTGCAGGAAAGCAGCTTCAGAAGTGGAGAAATAGAGACAGGAAACAGACCTCAGAGATCCCTTGTTTGAATTCAAGCCTCAACAACCATTTCAACATGTTGAAATCTGACGTGAAATTTTTTATACAGGAAAAATACATTGAAAGAAACACAATGTCAGAATTTTAGTTGCTAAGAGATATTGCAAGTATTAAGAAAAATAATTTTAGCTGCTAAGAGACACTGCAAGTATTAAAAAAAAAAGGGGGGTGATAGTTGGCAAATTTGCAGCTCGCCAAGGAGCTGGAGAAATGTGTACCTCTCCCGTAGCTATAGCAGACAGCACATGTGCAACATGGCAGGTGTTTGTCTTTGGTTGACAGCACTTCATTGAACACATAAGAGGGTGCGAAGCAGCCATAATTTGTAAAAAAGCAGATTTCAGTTTCCATTGAACATTTCTCTGAAACAATTGTTCGCAGTCACTAGTTGCTTGAATTTGCAACTCGTTTGATATCCACAATAATTTGCAGCTGCCTTTGCAGTATCACCAAGTGTTAACAATAGAGATAAAATTGAATAATTTTCTTTGTGATTTCTTTGTATATGCTTGTGAACAGCATCTGTCTTGTACAGGTTCCAAAGTTTCACTGCTAATGTGGAATTCAGTTAATTTTTTCAACCTTGCAAAGATGAAATATGAAGAACGTGGTGTGCAATAAAAACCATCTACTTCTCCTGAAGACCTACATATGTTGTATTTCTTGGACATTCATTCAAACGATGTCGACATTTTGTCAGAAATTGTGTGGCAAATATTAGGGAAAATAGGAAATAAATCAGTCGATTCCATGAATTGTGGTTCGAACAATGATTGTTGTGCTAATTATCGTCCAGAACAAAAATAGAGTATCTCCCAAGCCCATAGAAAAAAATGTACAGTACCAGCTTTCAGTGAGAAAGAAAAGGCTATAAATTTTCAGTTGAACAAAGAAGGCAGAAAGTGCTTATACACGAGCTGCGTGCTGTGCCACAGGGTGGTCAGGCCAGAATTTGGCGGTGGCCGTTCATCCAGGAACTGTTGGTTTTTAGTTGTATCAGTATAAGAAGCTGTGCAATGATTGTAGTAGAGCTGGTGTATGACAAGGCTGCTTTCGCAGGTGAGCCAGCCTCTGATGGGGTAGAATTAGCCTTAGGCAGGGCTGGAGACGATGTATCTGTTGCAGCAGACAAGAAACTCAAATCCACCGAGATAGAAATTGAAGCTGCGTGTGAGATTGTTTGGGCAAGACTCAGTATCAGACGTGGGCATAAAATGATAATTGGATCTTTCTATCACCCACCAAACTCATCTCCTGATGGAGCCGAAAACTTTAGAGAAACCCTCAGTTCACTGTCATATTGTAATGGGGACTTTAATCATCCAACAATTAATTGGGAAAATTACAGTTTTGTTAGTGGTGGGCATGATAAGACATCCTGTGAAACTGTACTACATGCCTTCTCTGAAAACTACCTAGAACAGATAGTTAGGAACCACACTCTCGATGGAATCCTCTTTGAGGATGTCAACATCGGAACTGGTATCGGTGACCATGATGTAGTTGTAGCAACACTGATTACCAAAGTACAAAGGACAACTAAAGCAAGCAGTTCAGGAAACGTGATAAAAAATCAGTAGTGTCGTGTCTCAATGAGGAACTTTAAAAGTTTCAGTAAAGGGCAGGAGAACGTAGAGGAACACTGGCTCAGGTTTAAAAGAATACAGGGTGATTCAAAAAGAATACCACAACTTTAGGAATTTAAAACTCTGCAACGACAAAAGGCAGAGCTAAGCACTATCTGTCGGCAAATTAAGGGAGCTATAAAGTTTCATTTAGTTGTACATTTGTTCGCCATTTCAGCCAATAAAGTTTTTGGTCCCTTTTTCTTCGAAGGTGCTACTGTAACTGGACTACAGTATCTGGAGATGTTAGAGAATTGGCTGCTCCCTCAGCTCGAACAAGAAGTACAACAATTCATATTTCAGCAGGATGGAACGCCACCACATTGGCACTTATCTGTCCGTAACTACCTGAACGTCAACTACCCGAGGCGATGGATCGGCCGCCAGGCAGCCCGTGACAGAGCATGTCATCACTGGCCTCCAAGAAGCCCTGATCTTACCCCCTGCGATTTTTTCTTATGGGGGTATGTTAAGGATATGGTGTTTCGGCCACCTCTCCCAGCCACCATTGATGATTTGAAACGAGAAATAACAGCAGCTATCCAAACTGTTACGCCTGATATGCTACAGAGAGTACGGAACGAGTTGGAGTATCGGGTTGATATTGCTCGTGTGTCTGGAGGGGGCCATATTGAACATCTCTGAACTTGTTTTTGAGTGAAAAAAAAAACCTTTTTAAATACTCTTTGTAATGATGTATAACAGAAGGTTGTATTATGTTTCTTTCATTAAATACACATTTTTAAAGTTGTGGTATTCTTTTTGAATCACCCTGTACTTGATCACACACGGGATAGATAAGTGCCCAGAAGAACAGTCTGTAATGGGAGGGAGCCTCCGTGGTGTACAATCACTATAAAGAAACATCTAGAGAAACAGAGAGTGCTTCATAATAGGCGTAAAACCAAGCGTAGGGCTATAGATAGAGAGATGCTGAATAAAAAGCATTTGTCTCTCAAGATAGCAATGCTTGATGCCTTCGGTGACTGCTGTAGCAGAATATTGTCAAGTGATCTTTCGCAGAATCCAAAGAAATTCTGGTTGTATGTAAAAGCTGTTAGTGGCACAAAAGTCAGTGTCCAGCCCCTAGCAAATGAGACAGGAACTGAAATTGAGGGTAGCAAAGCAAAAGCTGGAATCCTTAACTCCATTTTGAAATGTTTCTTTGCAAAGGAAAATCCAGTAGAACTGGCCCAGTTTGATCCTAGTACCACCGAAAAAATGAATGAAATAAGTATCAGTGTCAGTCATGTTGATAAACAGCTGAAATCATTAAAATTGGACAAAGCTGCAGGTCGTTATGGAATCTCTGTCAGATTCTATGCTGAATTTGTGGCTGAGTTAGCCCTTCTTCTAACTATAATCTATCATGGATCCCTCAAGCAAAAAACCTTGCCCAGTTCCTGGATAAAGGCACAGGTCACATCCATCTACAAGAAGGGTAATAGACGTGATACACAAAACTACCTTCCAATATCCTTGACATTGATTTGTTGTAGAATCTTTGAACATATTCTGAGCTGAAAAATAACGAGGCATATTGAACCCAATGATCACCTCAATGTCAACTAGCATGGATTTCGAAAACATCAATCATATGAAACCCAACTCCCAATTTTCTCACATGACATATTGAAAGCTTTGGAACAAGGCAACCGGATAGATGCAGTGTTTCTTGGTTTCCAAAAGCATTTGAATTAGTACCACACCTGCACTTATTGAAAAAAGTATGATCATATGGGCTATCAAGTGAAATTTCTGACTGGAATGAGGACTTTTTGATAGGAAGGACACAGCACATTATCTTGGATGGAGAGTCATTGCCAGATGTAGAAGTAACTTCACATGTGCCTCAGGGAAGTGTTTTGAGACACTTGCTGTTCATGTTGCATACCTTGCAGACAATATTAATAATAAAATCAGGCTATTTGCTGATGATGCAGCTATCTGTAATGAACTACTATAAGAGAGAAGCTGCATAAATATTTAGTCAGATAGTGATAAAATTTCAACGTGGTGCTGTGATTGGCAACTTGCTCAAAATGGTCGGAAATGTAACACTTTGCACTTCACAGAATGGAAAAATATAGAATCCTGTGACTATAATATAGTAAGTCACTGCTGGAATCGGCCGGCTCGTACAAATACCTGCGTGTAACACTTTGTAGGGATATGAAATGGAATGATCACATAGGTTCAATTGTGGGTAAAGCTGGTGGTAGACTTTGCCCTTCCACAGTATTCTACCAATAAATCAATCAGTCTGCAAAAGAGATTGCTTGCAAATCACTTGTCTTACCCATCCTAGAATATTGCTCGAGTGTGTGGGACCCGTACCAGATAGAACTAGGAGGGGATACTGAACGTTTACAGAGAAGGGCAGCACAGGTGTTCCCAGGTTTGTTTAATCCATGGGAGAGTGTCACAGAGATTCTAAAGGAAATGAATTGGAAGACCCTTGAAGATAGACGTAAACTATCTCAAGGAAGTCTAGTAACAAAGTTTCAATAACCGGCTGTAAATAATTACTTTAAGGATATACAACAACACCCTACGTATCGTTCACATAGGGATCATGAGGATAAGAATAGTATAGTTACTACTTCATGCACAGAGGCATTCAAACAGTCATCCTTCCCTCACTCCATAAGTGAATCGAACAGGAAGAAAGCCTAATAACTGGAACAATGGGACCTACCCTATGCCATGCATCTCCTGGTGGTTTGCAGAGTTTAGGTGTAATGTAGATGTAGAATAGGAGGTGCTGGGTGGTTGGATTTGGCAGGTCTCGTACCTGAGTCTTCCACAGGGATATGATCATTGTGGCAAGAGGTTGGGATTGGAAGTGGCATAGGGATGGACTAGGATGTTGAGGAGGTTAGAGGGGTCAGAACACCATTTTAGGAGGGGTGGGAAGGATCTTGTCCGTCATTTCAGGGCATGATGTTAAGTAATCAAAGCCCTGGCAAAGGAAATGGTTCAGTTGTCCCTGTTCAGGGTGATATTATATGACAAAGGAGTCACTCCTTTGTGGCTCATTCTCAAGGGTGGTGTGATGATTGGATGTGTGAGGGGAAATGGCATGGGAGATTTGTTTATGGACTAGGTTTGGGGGATACTGCATGTCTGTGATGGTCTTGGTGAGATTCCGTTTATAAAAACTAGTAATTACTGTGAAGTGCCTGAATGCATCAATTTTTCTTTTGTCAGGTCTGCCAAGCATAAGTGAAATGTTTGTTTTCATCACCCAATAGACACTTTGCATTTTTGTGGCAACTACAGGGAGTAAACAAGGAGTATTTCATTGTTAGCCAAATATACATTATTCAAAAATCGTAATAATAACTGTGCAATAGGAATTGTTGTACAATGTCTAATGCCAGCAAACTAAAGTCTTGATGGATGGAAGTGGTCTTTAACATAATATCAAGCACTGCCATGATTTTCTTTCCACTGCTAGTCACTTCTGTAAGAATTGCACCTGTAACAGTTTAACTGTTGATATGAACTGAAAGTTGTTAAAAAAATAATGATTTGAGACATTTTTGGTATGGTTCAAGTGCTTAAAATTCACAGTTTGGGCTTGACAGTATGCAGCGCTACATCCTCTTGTCACAGCTGCACCTGGTTATTCACCAACTAATGTGCTTGGCAGCAAGGACTGTACAAACCACTGTTATAAGCAGTACTTCGTGCGGCAAAAATGAGTAACATTTTTTAAAACATATTTGCTGTTTCTCTTAGCAGCTTAAGTTTTGGCAGTACATTTTGGTGTATTCTTCCCATGTGAAAAATTTCAGGATGGGTTTTGACATGTCGGATTGGACCATTCCGTTGACAGATCAAGGAAGAGCTTCATGCAGACAGCCACAGCAATTCCTTCATCTACCAGAACTTGCCTAGTGGAACGTTGACAAGATTCTTTGTCTGAAGCACAATGAACAAATGTCAAAGAGGAACTAGCCACATGTTCACATCTGCCTTATGCAACATGGAAGATGCTAAATGGACAATCATTCGATTGAGAACATTGGTGACCCGTCAGTCTTTAACCTAAGTTGTTACAGTATTTTATATACTACAGGAAATACGTCATACATACATTGCTTATTATAATAAAAATACAACATTATATTTTAAATCTTTTCGTAACTCATCGAATCATTACTATAGCCTTCACACACCTATAAGAAGTATGGATGTACTGAATGGGATACAAACCGCCATATAATTCTATATATAAACATGAACTGCCTTTACAAATGTCTGCTTGTGTCTGTGTATGTGTGGTTGGATATGGGTGTGTGTGCGAGTGTATACCTGTCCTTTTTTCCCCCCTAAGGTAAGTCTTTCCACTCCCGGGATTGGAATGACTCCTTACCCTCTCCCTTAAAACCCACATCCTTTCGTCTTTCCCTCTCCTTCCCTCTTTCCTGATGAAGCAACCATTGGTTGCAAAAGCTAGAATTTTGTGTGTATGATTGTGTTTGTTTGTGTGTCTATCGACCTGCCAGCGCTTTCGTATGGTAAGTCATATCATCTTTGTTTTTAGATATATTTTTCCTGCATGGAATGTTTCCCTGTATTATATATATAAACATGAATATACAGTGAATGTGTATACTTTGTATCTATATGGCTTCGAAAGTATACCATTTGTACTTGCATCTTTACTCCCTATTCCTATTTATAAATTCTTCTAAACTATAACATTGCTTTTTATTCATTTAGAAATTCTTCTAGACTATAATAACATTTGCTTTTTAGGTATGTGCCAATGGTCTCCAATGTGGATTCGCAAAATATTGACCTTATCTTATTTCTGATCTTCAGAGCCATGTAATATGGTGACAAGGTAGCATGTATTTCAATTTATGTCTAGTTTCATAGGTATATGTGAACGTATTTCCTTCAAACAGATGTGAGTTTTTCTGTTCAAAGAGAAGTATATGAAGATGGAAGGGATTGTCATGAAGTCATGGCTTTTGAATAGTGGTTTGCATGAACGTCTACTATTGGTTCCTGTCATTGCTCTGCTTATTTTTTTTTTTTTTTGTAGTTTGAAGATTCGAAGGAGGTTTGTCTTTTCAGCACCCGAAAATATTGTTCCATATCTTATAAGTGTTATGAAATACGCGTGGTATACAGTTTTCTTCACTGTTAAATCCGTTACTTTGTGTAGTACCCTCATTGCATAAACTAAACTATTTAATCTCTTCAGTAAACTGTCCACATGGTCAGTCCATTGCAAGTTTTTATTTAAAGTTATCCCAAGAAATTTTACAGAATCAACTATGGTCAGTTCTTTACCTGAATATTCTATCTGTAATATACATTCAGTAGTTTGTTTGGTCTTGAAATGTATGATTTGGGTTTTTTCAAGATTTAATTTCATAGCATTATCTTTTATCCATTGTTCAAGTTCTTGTAGAGTTTGTTTCGTGGTCCTTACTAATTCGTCAGTGTTTTTGCAGCAGACTACAGCAGTTGAGTCATCTGCGTAAAGTATTGTATCTGTATTTACTTTGCTAGGCATGTCATTTATGTAATATAAGTGGTCCTAATATTGAGCCCTGGGGCACGCCTGCTTGTATTTCTTTCCAGCTAGAGCAAGTTTTCTCTCCCTTTTGATGTATCACCACCCTTTGGTATCTGTTTTTGACATAAGATGAAAACCATCTTATAGATTTTCCATGGAAGCCATAGGTACCCAATTTTTGGAGCAGTAGCTTATGGTTTATTGTGTCAAATGCCTTTGAGAGGTCACAAAAATACCAGATACACTTTTTTTGTTGTCAAGGCATTTACTTACTTTGGACAGTAGTTCATTTCCAGCTTGTAAAGTGTTTCGTCCCTTCCTAAACCCATATTGGTTATTGAGAATAATATTACCTTCCTTATTGTACTTTTCTAATTGATTACATACTATTCATTCAACTATTTTAGAGAAAACTAGGAGTATAGACACTGGGCAGAAATTTACTAAATCATCTTGTTTTCCCTTTTTGTAGATTGGACAGACTTCAGCATATTTCAGTCTGTCTGGGAAGCAGCCCTCATCAAATGATTGGTTTGTTATTTTACAGAGTTGAGGTGCAATGCTGTCACTTCCTGCCTTTATGATATTTGTTGGAATTTCATCCCAGCCTACAGATTTAAGATCTTTTGGGGATTGTATCATGTTAGCTACTTCATGACATGATACTAAAATGGAGGCACTAGGAATAAGGGGAACAGTAAATAATTGGTTTCAATCGTACTTGGAAAATAGGGTACAGTGTGTAGAGATCTCACAAACGAAGTTCAGCAGATTGACAAAACACATTTCCAAACCAGAACATATTAACATAGGAGTCCCTCAGGGAAGTGTGTTAGGGCCAATACTCTTCCTAATATATATCAATGATTTTCCCCAGAGTGTGAAATACGGGGAAGCAATACTATTTGCAGATGATAGCAGCATCCTTATCAGTGACGAGTCACCAGACAAATTGAGAGACAAAGCTGAAGAAACTCTCGATCATATATGCAAGTGGGTAGTAAGCAACAAATTAACCCTCAATATTAAAAAAACAAACAGTATTAATTTCCACATAAATAAAAAACATAATAGCATAGGCCTAAGAGTTAAAGATGAACTTATAGATTGTGTCACAAACACAAAATTCCTAGGAATGCATGTTGACTCACAGCTTAACTGGACTGACCATATTGCAGCACTAGAAAAGAAAATTGCTACTGCTTGCTATGCACTTCGGATAATTATGTCAGTATGTAATAGTTCATGTGCTAAGACGACATACTTTCATATGTGCATTCAATAATTAGTTATGGCATAACCTTCTGGGGTACAAATGTGCAGAACATACAAGCAATTTTCAAGCTGCAAAAGAGGGCAGTACGAATAATAACAAAAAGCAGCAAGAGAGCTCACTGTACTGATTTATTCAAAACCATGGGAATCTTGACAGTACCATGTGAATACATCTTTCAGACTGTGATATATATAAAGAAACACATTGACCAGTACACACAAAACAGATCTATACACCAACACTGGACTAGATCCTGCCACCATTTGCATCTCATACGAAAAAACAAAACAAAAACCCAAAATAGTTTATTATTTAATGGATTAAAAATGTATAATAGACTTCCAGAGGAGATCAAAGCTGAAACTGGAATACATGCCTTTAGGAAAGCTGCAAAAAATTATTTAGCAGATAAATGTTACTATACTGTCAAAGACTACTGTAAATGACATGTGTTCACCTCAATTCATGCAAGAGTACCTTTGTAAATTTATATTTATCTTTAATTAAGATTGGTATGTATTTGTTTTGTGTAATCCATGCAAGAATACATTTGTAAATTTATATTTATTTGTAACTAAGATTGGTCTGTATTTGTTTAGTGTACAAACGATTAAGTTGCACCATAGAAATATGTACTACCAGAAGTACTATTATGTATATACTCATTCCATGTATACAGTTGACGACATCCATGCAACACAAGTTGTCTACGGATGAATAAATAAATAAATAAAAATGAAAAATAAAAGTAAATTTAAACTCTCTTGATTCCTGCAGTGCTGCATCAGGTCTTGTTTGTGGAAGTAAGAAGTTATGAATTTTGTTTGTGGTTATGAAGTACTTATTAAATTCTTCACATATGTGCCGAGTGTTAGTAACAGTATTCCCACCAATTTCTAGTTTGTAATTAAAATGTTTTGTTTCTTCAGTACCTGTTTCTTTCTTGACAACCTGCCATACTGATTTTGATTTATTTGAGGCATTAGCTATATATTTACTGTTTGGCAATTGTTTTGCTTGTTTAACTACCCAATCAAATATTTTTTTGTATTTGATTTTGTACCTAATAAATTCAGCATCACGGTTGGTTTTCGCTTCCTTATGCATGTCCCTCTTTCTAATACCAGAGATCCTGATACCTTCCGTAATCCGTGTGTTACTTTTATTGTATTTATCATTTGTTGATACGAGGGGAAAGCATTCATTGAAAATGTTCTTGAATTCAGATATGAAAGTGTTGTAATTATTGTTTACTGAACACTGGTTCCTGAAGGTCCAAATGGTTTCCTTTAATTTCAAGATAAATGTGTTTATATTTGGCTGGCTGAAATTTCTGACCAATTTCACTGTGGGCCTATATGTTTTGTCTATGTATGGCAATGACATAAAAAATGCTGAGTGATCAAATATTCCTAAGTCTAATAAATGTTTTTGTGTATTCCCATAATTTTTGCTGCTCACTATATTATCAATGCTTGTGGCAGAAGTGGCTGTTACCCTGGTGTACTCAGTAAAATTTAGTGTTAAGCCATTTGTAGCCAACAAATCCTTCAGGGTGGTAACAAATCTGTTTTCGTCTCTTATATCTATATTTAAAAAAATCAGAACAAATTACAATCTTTTTATATGGTTTCCCTACCTGCAACCTACTTAGCAGAGTTTCAAATTTCTCTAGAAATGCCCTAGTAGCCCAATATTCTGGGACATGATATATGCTTATGATTGGTAAACCGTATTCAGACAGCTCAATGCAACAGCTTTTGAATACCTGTTCCTCATTTAAACAATCGAATGTCGTTTGGGCTTCGAAGTTTTGTGTCTGTTCAACTAATATACATGATCCCCCATACCCCTTTTTCTGCAAAAACTCGATGCTAACTTGTATCCTGAGAGTGAATTTAGTAGCTTGACATTGTCCCATTTAAGTAAATGTTCATTCAAACATATGACTTTTACAGAGTTAATTTGCCCTAAGAGTATTTCTAAGTCATATAGTTTGTTCATCATTTCTCCCGACACACCACCTATGTTTAAGTGCATTACAAAACTATTTTTACTGACCAAAGAATTTACAGTATCTATTAAACTGTCGGCAAAGTTTACACTGATGTGAGTTTTTACTGCAAATTTACAGTCCCTCGCTTTGTTAGTTCTTTTGGACCTAATTCCATATGATTTGCTCTGCCATATTGGTTTGCCTGTGAAGGAGCTTCCATTGCAATAACAGGTCTGTTTTCGTTACCATGAGATATCAGTTCAAGTACATCGTTAATATTTGCAGCTAATCTTTCCCTACCATGTTTGTTGTGACGCATTCCATGGTGTGTAAAACAGTTTCTTTCGTAAGTATCAATATCTATGAGCTTTGCATTTACAAATTTGGCACAAAAACGTTTTAACTTATAATTCGTTCGTCGAATTTCTTTGTTAACACACGACCAGTCCGGAAGATCATACCTTTGTGGGAGTGTTGTTACAATTACGTTTGTAAAATGCAGGAACCGCAGCACTGTGATCAGCTTCTTAACAAAGGCCGTGGCTTCATTTCTGTAAACATCGTTTGCACCTCCTATTATCACCACAATCTATTTAAAAAATTGGAAGTTGTATCCATAAACAAGATATAAGAATTGACAAGATAACCCTGTTATGGTGAGCATCATAAAAGATCATCAATAAAAGTGAGAATAAACACAGCAAAGTACTTAAATAAATTCAAGGATAAAATATTGGTACAAATGTGGCTATAAAGTGGACAGGTGACCGTGGCTGATGAAATTTGCCATTGTGGTGACTTGGAGGACCAACAATATCTGCTAGTTTTCAAGAACCTGCCAGACACATGTACTATGAGTGATCTTACTGTAGATAACAAAACAGCACTCAGAACTGCCAAATACTGGGCTCTCCAAAGATACAAAGAGAATTATCTTGCTTTTTTGGGGGGTGGTGGTTTACAGCTTTAATCAATGTGTGAAGTTCGCCTGCTTTATTTCCTTGTTGATGCTCCTCGATGTCAATGTACTGCATTGATATAGTTGCTGAAAAATGGGGGGAGGGAGGTGGAAGTCAAACACTGACAACTTTAAATGATGTAACCGACAGGTGCACATTTGCGTTTCACAGTTCTTTACTTTCACTGTTCACACCCCCTGATAATACACGGTTATATGGCCAGTGCCCTATTGTTTAACTCTTGATAAGCCTCATTAATAGTTTGCAGGCAAACATCCACATATTGCTACAATAGTTTACTGTTGAACATCTATGAGCAGTAAAAGCCTAACCACACATTTCACAGTCATGAGCAGTAAAAGCCTAACCACACATTTCACAGTCTTTCAAATAAATTGGACAGACACTGTCATTGTTTTAACACATGGCCTGATTGTGTTACACTTATTTCACAGTTAAACTGATGCACTGTTGTTGATCTAACCATTACATGTTTCTCATCTGAAATTCGGCTGTGGACTGACTGTGTCGGGGCCAAAAATTGGGCCCTTATATATTATGACAATAATAGGCACTGAAACCATACATTGTTCGATGTTTAATTTACAGAAATTACGAATAAAATTTAACTCATTAAATTAACTGAATACGTTGAAAAATTGCATCTTTTTAAGAGTTTCTTCTGCTACAACAGTTAGGCTGAATTATTTATTTGAATGATGAAATTAACATGTATAGTTATGCAAACAATACTTTTGACAATACTGTTAATTACTTTGGAATTAATTAAGGGCTGGCTTTGCTAACATGTTTTCAAATAGAGCCAATTAGATCCTTTAAGAATACTATTAGTTGTTCCTTCAAATGTTTACAATTATACAGAATTTATATTTGTTTATATGTCAACAATAGAATTTAAGTTACAAAGCAATAACTGATTTCACCCTATAATGAAAGTATTAACTAGGAATAGTCAAAATAAATTAGAAAATCAATTACATACATAAAACTAAGCACAAAATTAGATCTGGTGTTATATCCTTTAAAACTGGGGGCCGACCTTTCTCTTTTATGAAGATGCAGATTATACTGATGTATGTTAATGGTTAGTTAAAAGTGAAAAAACAGATTTAAGGAGACAGATGGCAAAACAAGAGGGGAAGTAAAAATATCCCTGGTTGCTTCATCACAAATGCAGTACACAGCTGTAATGGTATATTTTACTTGAGGTGATCAATTTTGGTCTAGGAACAGACCATCATTGGGTTCATAAACCATTTCAGTCATGCATTTGCCTAATTGGAATAACAGTTATCAGATGTACATTGATGTTAACTGCTACACATAACATTATGTCCATTTAACCTCATAGACATTTTTGTGTAAAAAGTTTTTTTTTTCCCCACAAAAAGTCTGTGATTTTATATGGACATAATGTTACATATATACAGCTAATATCAATGATAGAACAATGTACATGGCACACCTGACAATATTGTGATCCTAGACTGAAACTGCTCATGTCTAATAAAATATACCATTACAGCTGTGTATTGCATAACACAGTTCTTACATTAATAGAATATTCTGGGCTATTATGCCATGGTCGAAGAGATTTCACTTTAAAACCTGATTTTTTGTCTCCATCTGCAGAGGACATTTTCAAGGGGGATCGTAGCTTGTTGAATGTCCAATTCACACCATAGCTCACTAATCAGAATCAGACATTCATCAAAGCTACGATCCCCCTTGTAAATGTCCTCCGTAAATGGGACGAAATGTCAGGTTTTAAAGTGAAATCTCTTCGACTAAGGCATAATAGCCCAGAATATTTTATTAATTGTGACAGTTCCAGCTTTGAAAGGTTACATTTTAAAGTTCTTAAAATTATCTTGCTGTTTGTTCATTTTTTATCTTTCTTCTTTATTTTATAAATTCTTGTTGTACATATTAATCCTTGTATTTTTATTGTTATCACTTTATTGAATTTCATGTGTAACTGATTTTTTTGTATGTAATTAATCTCTGGGTATATGCTATTAGTGATACACCAGTATTGTAATAATTTCATGGCCTGAACATGTAAAGTAAATAAAAAAATAAACTGCACTTGGAAGCCGTTTGCTGTGTCTGACAGGATTATAGTGTCATCAGCAAATCACAAAGTCGCTTTTTCTTCTCCCTTTCTAAATTTCTCCTTTGTTTACTTCACAGCTTGCTCAATGTACAGATTGAACAACATCAAGGAGAGTTTGCCCATCCAATCTTTAACTGCAGTATGTTTTGTGTACAAACTGTACATAATTTTCTGCTCCTTGTATTTTACCCACATTACCTTCAGAATTTCAAAAAGTGTATTCCATTGAACATTCTCAAGACCTTTCTCTAAATCTACTTATGCAATGTAGGTTTGCCTCTCTTCAGTGTATCTTCTAAAGTAAGCCTTGGATTCGATTTGGTGTCATGAGTTCCTACATTTTTCTAGAACCTATGCAGATTTTCACTGAGGTAGGCTTCTGCCAGTTTTTTAATTATTCTGTAAATAACTTGTGTCAGTATTTTGAAACTGAATATGCTAGTCAGTAGTTTCAATGTGTCATCTTGTCTTCCAAAGCTGTTGTCTGGGAATAGCATGTCACCATTTTTATTTGTTTTTTGGTTAGCAAGGCTCCAGATTGTTTTTATTTGTTGTTGTTGCTAAGTCTTCAGTTGTTCATAAAAAGAAAATTCCTAAGTTGTAAGTACATTATAAAGCACAAACATGCACTTCTGAAAATTTCCTTATGAATATAAGAATTTGAAATCAATGATAGGCTGGGCATTATTAGTTGTCTCTGAATACTGAGTACAGGTGGACTCTACGCACAATTGAGTCCTCTTCCAACTTTTGAATAACATAGACATGCTGTCCTATTGGAGTAGACCAGGAGATGCAACAAGCCTATAAACACTGATCATTGATCTGTAAATGATTTCTGAGCAAAGTTCTCTACAGCAGTGACACAAAGTAAATGCAACAAGTAAGATTTTCTGTTTACATTGGGAACAAGAGTAGAAGAAACTCTCATATACAGTGCCACTGACTTGCGCAAAATAATAAAAAATTATGTCAGTCACAGTACCATCCAATATCTCTGACATTGATCTGTTGTAGAATCTTACAACATATTCTGAGCTCAAACATAATAAGGTAACTTGAACAGCATGACCTAATCCATGCCAACCAGTAAAGATTCCGATAACATTGATCACATGAAACTGAACTCGCACTTTTCTCGCACGACATACTGAAAGCTTTGGATCAAAGCTATCAGGTAGATGCAGTATTTCTTGATTTCCAAAAAGCATTTGACTCAGTACCAAAAGTTTGATCATATGGAGTATCAAGTAAAATTTGTGACTGGAATGAGGACTGTGTGATAGGGAGGATGCAGCATGTTATCTTGGATGGGGAGTCATTATCAGATGTAACTTTGGGTGTGCTCCAGGGAAATGTGCTGGGACCCTTGCTGAGATTAAATTAGTTTTTTGTTCCATAGATCCGTGCTGAGGAGATCCTCGTGGATGTGGAACGTATCATTTTTTTTTTTTTTTTTTTTTTTTTAAAGCTGAAATAACAATACAAATAGTATGATTATATACATCATTTGTTTCTATTAAAAATTCGTCAATGGAGTAGAAGGAGTTGGCTACTAGTAAGTCTTCCAGGCTCCTTTTAAACTGATCTTTATTTGTAACTAATTTTTTTTTTGTTTGCTGGCAGATTATTGAAGTAGAGTGTTCCTGAGTAGTGGACCCCTTTTTTAATTAAAGTAAGTGCTTTTACGTCCTTGTGCAGATCATTTTTGTTCCTGGTATTGTATGTATGAACTGAGCTGTTTGTTGGAAAAAGATATATATTATTTAGGACAAATTTCATCAAGGAGTAAATATACTGAGAGGCAGTAGTTAGTATACCCAGTTCTTTGCAGAGGCTTCTACAGGACGTCCGTGAATTTACTCCACAAATAATACGTATTACACACTTTTGGACTCTGAAAACTTTTGTTTGACTTGAAGAGTTACCCCAAAATATTATACCATATGACATTATGGAACGAAAGTAGGCAAAGTATGCAAGCTTTTTCATTCTTATGTTGCCTATGACTGCTAACACTCGAATTTCAAATATAGATTTGTTAAGGTGTTTCTGCAGTTCTATGGTGTGCTCCTCCCAACTGAACTTATTATCAAGTTGTAATCCCAGGAATTTAAGATTGTCAACCTCTTCTATCTGCTCTTCTTCATACTTTATGCATATGCTGGGTGGAAACCTCTTACAGGTTCTGAATTGCATATAGTGAGTCTTTTCGAAGTTTAATGTCAGCGAGTTGGCTTTAAACCATTTATCAACATCCATGAAAATATCATTAGCAGATCTTTCTAGAACTACACTCAACATACTATTTATTGCAATACTTGTGTCATCTGCAAACAAAACGAACTCTGCTTCTGGCAGTGTAGTTGATGAGAGATCATTAATGTACCCAAGAAAAATCAATGGCCCTAAGATGGATCCTTGTGGGACACCACATGTAATTTCTTCCCATTCTGATGATGACTGATGACTTAATTCACTAGTCCCTTGCTCCGACACACTTTGTTTCCTGTTAGCGAGGTATGACTTGAACCATTTTGCAGCACTGCCCTTGACACCATAGAATTCTAATTTATTTAAAAGGATGTTGTGGTTCACACAATCAAATGCCTTTGACAAATCACAGAAAATACCTGCTGCTTGTAACTTGTTATTTAATTAATTAAGTACATTTTCACTGTAGGTGTAAATAGCCTTCTCGATATCAGAACCCTTCAGAAATCCAAACTGTGTTCTTGATAATATGTTATTTGTGGTCAGATGGTTGAGAAGCTGCCTGTACATTACTTTTTCTAAAATTTTTGAGAATGCTGGCAAAAGTGAAATCAGTCTGTAGTTTGATGGTATCTCCTTATCCCCTTTCTAGAATAGAGGCTTAACATCTGCATATTTTAGCCAGTCAGGAAACGTCCCAGTTATAATTGACTGGTTACACAAGTAACTTAGAATTGTACGAAACTCACAAGAACATTCCTTAAAACTACTAGAACGCTTTGTTTTTAAAGATTTTATTATGGAAGTTATTTCTTTTGGTGAAGTGAGTGACATATTGATGTACCTGAAGCTATTTGTAAAGGCTGTTCATGTTGTATATTAACAGTAACCTCAAATTTTTTGCAGATGATACAGTTATCTGTAATGAAGAACTGTATGAAAGAAACTGCATAAATATTCATACAGATCTTGATAAGATTTCAAAGTGGTGCAAAGATTGGCAACTTGCTTTAAATGTTCTGAAGTGTAAAATTCTGCACTTCACAAAATGAAAAAAACATAGTATGACATGATTATAATATCAGTGAGTCATAGTTGGAATCAGTCAACTCATACAAATACCTGGTGTAACACTTTGTTAGTGATATGGAATTGAATGATCACATAGGGTCAATCACAGCTAAATCAAGTGATAGACTTCATGGTGGTTTGCAGAGTGTAGATGTAGATGCAGATACAGTAGAAAATTTAAAATAATCAAAAGCTGATAATTCAGTCTAAACAGCAGCAGCACAAACATGGAAATTTTGTTACAACTACATCACTGAGTTTCTTTTTGCCCATTTGCAATTAGGTTAAAGAAAATGGGAAGTGTAGAAGTCCTCAATCAAGTTCTGAACTGGAAGTTAGCACAGTCTCCACATGATGTCATGAGGGTGGTACCATTAAACCAACAAGACAATGCTGTCTCGATAACTCTGTTATTGCTATTCACATCTTTACCTACATCTACATGACTACTTAGCAACTCACACAAATGTTGGGCAAAGGGTTCATAGAACTACTTTCAGACTATTTCTTGAGTCTCGAATAGCACATTTGAAAAATTGACTTGTAAATCTTTCTGTGCAAGCTCCAGTAATTGTTATTTTATAATGGTGTTCATCTCTCCTTCTATAAGTGGGAGCCGACAAAATATTTTTGCATTCAGAGGAGAAAGTTGGTGATAGAAATTTCAAGAAAAGAACTCACCACAGTGGAAAACGTGTTTGTTCTGATGATTGCCATACTTCGGAAGAGGACAGACAAGCATAATGCCGACATTCTCTTTAGTAGATCTGTTGAATGTTGTAAGTGTTGTGCCAATAAAATGAAGTCTTTGGTTTGTCATTTCGCTCCATTATCTATCTGATCATTCCAATTTAAGTTATTCATTATTGTAATCCCTAGGTATTTAGTTGCATTACCAATCTTTAAATCTGTATGGTTTATCATGTAACCAAAATTTGATGGATATTTTTAGTATGCATTGACAGTTTCTATTTTTAGTATGCATTGACAACCTCACACTTTTAATTGATTAGGGCAATTGTCACTTTCTGCTACATACAGATATCTTATCTATTGGGTTGGTGCATAAGTTTGTAGCATTTTCCCCTAAGTTTAATAAACACAACAGACATACATAACACAGGCTTTAGTCATCATTAATATATTCTCCTTCATCATTTACAACAGTCTGCCAACACCAGGGTAAGTTTCCAATCCCGCAACTGTAGAAACCACATAGTTTTGAAGAAAAGAAATTGTTTTTGTTCAGAGTGCATTTTCATCCAGAAGCAAAGCTCCGTGAAGGTTGTTCAATGGGGAATGGAAAAGATGAAAATCTGAGGGTGCAAGATCATGTGAATAAGAAGGGTGCAGAATGACTTCCCAACCCAACTCTAATAGTGTTTTTGTCAGCCTACCAGAATGCGGGTGGGCATTATCACAGAATAATATCACTTCATGCAGTCTTTCTGGTAATTGTTATTGGATTTCATCAGCAAGACATTTCAGTTGCTGACAAAAAATGTCAGTAGTGATGGTTAAGCCTCAGGGAAGCAATTCGTAGTACACCATATGGTCTTTAATCCACAAGCTGCATTATCTTTTGTGGATACATGCAGGTCTTTATACGGGGAGTTGCTGCTTTGTTTGGGCTCAACCGTTCCCTTCTTTTTCTTATCTTAGCATAAAGACACCATTTCTCGTCACCAGTAATGATACATGATAGGAATGGTCAGTGTCTTTCATGGGCCAATTGATGATGAGCAATCAGAGATGCACATATGGCCACCTGCTGATTTTTGTGATTTTGGCTTAGAGCATGCAGTACTCATACACCCAATTGTTGAACCTCCCCCATTGCATGCAAATGTCCCACGATGGTAGAATGACCACAGATCATCACATTTTCCAGTTCTTGAGTACACTGCCTTGGAGCATTGTATATTAACACTTTTGAATGATCTTCATCAAACCCCGAAGGTCTTCCTAAATGTGCAGAATCAATAATGTCAAAAGGATCCTCCTTACAATGAGAAAACTATTTTCTTGCCATTCACTGTCCAATGGAATTATCCCCATACATGGTGCAAATGTTTCTGGCTGCATCCATTGCTGTCACCCCTCTCTTGAACTCAAACAGAAGAAAATGTCTGAAATGTTCTGATTTCTCTGGTTGGTATTCCATTTTCTAGCATCCACAGCTCCCATCACTATCTCCAAATGACAATATGTAAACTCAAACTGTAGCAGTGAACTAAAAATAAAAACTGACAGTTGTTAAATGAACCCATAGCAACCGGAACACCAACATAAAAAAAAAAATTCAATTCAATTAAAGAAAAATAAAATAAAAAACTGGAAAAACCAGGATGTAACAATGACAGTATTATGAAAAGGATAGATTGCTACTCAGAATATAGTGGAGATGTTGAATCCCAGACAGGTGTAATAGAAAGATCATTGTGCCTGTCTGTGATTCAACACATTCACTCTATGGTGAGTTGCAGTCTATCCTTTTCTTTTATATAGATTATGGACAGCAGACGGCAGTAATCAAAGATACCACAACAGGCGTGAACATTATTACAGGTCACTTCAATCATTTCATGCTTAATGCTTTCC
The DNA here is from genome assembly GCF_023864345.2 of Schistocerca serialis cubense. Taxonomy (NCBI): domain Eukaryota; kingdom Metazoa; phylum Arthropoda; class Insecta; order Orthoptera; family Acrididae; genus Schistocerca; species Schistocerca serialis. Next base: position 10,963,725 of record NC_064644.1, read on the forward strand.
CTTATAGCAATGGCATCTTCCAGCAGGATAATGGTCACAAAGCCAGACTCGTGGTTTCAATGGTTTTGAAAGCATGATAGTGAAGTCACATTGATGACTTGGCTACCAAACTTGCCTGATCTGAACCTGTAGGACACATCTGGGATGGAATCGGGCATCAGCTCCATACCCACAACCTCCTGGTGCATAGTTTACTGGAATTGCATGATCTGCATGAAGACATCCACTGCCACATCCATTAGGAAATCTACCAAGCTCCTGTCGAATCTGTGCCATGCGGATTTGCTTCGGTATTGCATTCCAAGTATTCAATCAGCATCCCCCCTCCCCATGTTAATAATGTTACTGTAAAGAAATGGACACTACATAATAGATCTAAAAGAGAGCATAGGGCTCTTTATAGAGAGATGCTGAATTTAACACATCCTACCATAAAGAAGGCAATGCACGAATCCTTCAACAGTTGCCTTATTAGAGTGTTATTGAAAAATATCCCACTAAACCCAAAGAAGTACTGATGACACATCAAGGCTGTTAATGGCAGCAAATTAAATGGCCAGACATGCACAAATACAATTGGAATTGAAACTGAGGAGAGCAAACCAAACCAGAAATGCCCAACTCAGTTATCAATTTTCCTTTACAAAGAGAAATCCAAGAGTACTGCCCCAGTTTAATTCTCAGATCAGTGCAGAGCACAGGCGCTGACTCCACGGAGCCTGAGGGGGCCCGAGCCCATCAAAAATTTGTTATATTATGCTTTGTAAAATCCTTGTTTAACGATAGTTACCTTTTAAAATACATTCAGCAATGAGTTAAAACAAATACTTATTATGATAGTAAGCAGGTTAACTGAAAACGAGCTGTGTGAATCATGATAGTGTTACGGTGCTGCGGGCACACTTAGAATTTGTACCGGTGTGCGAACCTTCAAGTAAAGTCTGGTGCCAGTGGGCCAGTGCTGCGGCCACAGCAACATCAAAAGGACTGGAGCAGAAGCGCCTGGAACCCTCCGCCTCACATCACCTTGATGCTTTGAGGCATTGCGATGCTGTGGCTATATAAAGCCCACCCTGCTGTGGCAGTCATTCAGTGTGGATAGTTTTGTCCAGTGCATGCTGCAGAAGTATTTAGTGTTCTAACTTTAGTGTCTAGTGGACTATTTTATATGTCTATATTTTATTCATTTATTTTAGTCTCTTAGTGTATTGTGAAGTAAGTTTGCAATGGATCAATTTGTTACCAAAAAAGGCGCAATACTGCAAGTCAACCTCTAACAATTATTGTGTCATCAATTGCTTTGTTGTCTTCAGGCGAGAACTGTTCACAGCTGAAACCTGGACAATCCGGTAAGGGAAGGTCAATTCAGAAGTCTTGATTGATCAAATATTCAAGGCTAGAATATGAAGCTTCTACTGAAAAAGTTTTTTGCAAAACCTGCGAAGAGGCAGATGCTAAAAATATATATTACAATTTTCTTCAAAAAAAGAAGATGCATTTATGTCCTTAGGGTTTTCTAACTGGAAAAAGGCTTTGGAAAAATTCTGTCTTCATGAAAATACATTTACGCATAATGAAGATGTTCTGAAACTAAATTCTATCACTAACTGAAGTGTGGTCTCCCAACTGAATGAACAGTTAGAAAGTGATATGAAGGAAGGCCGTTTAGCTCTTGAGACAATTTTTACTACCATGCAATTTCTATGCTGACAAGGACTACAATGAGAGGGCACGAAGATGTAAACTCATTTTTTTTCAATTGTTGTAACTCTGAAAGAATAACATACCTGAGTTTAAAGATTGGTTATGGCATCCAGGGTATAAGTGGACATCCCACGATGTTCAAAACAAGATTATTGATCTACTAGGAAAGTCTGTGTTGAGAAAGGTATTGGCTTCAATCAAGAAGACTAAACATTTTTCTATTATGGTTGATGAAACAAGTGATTCTTCAATTCACAAACAAGTGTCATTTTGTATTTGTACTGTTGTTGATTCCTTAATCATCAACGAAGATTTTATTGGCTTATACTAGACCTCCAACACTGAATCATAAACTCTGTTTAGTATTTTAAAAAATGTTTTTGCTCGTCTTGATTTGTCAATGGATAACTTAAGAGGACAGTGCTATGATGGTGCCTTGAATATGAAAGGTAAGTTCAAAGGACTAAAAAAGTTAATTTTGGATATACAACCAAAAGTACGTGATGTGTACTCACAGTTTAGACTTGGCAGTTGTGAACAGTCTCTGCCATCTTATGTCTATGAGGGATATTATGGCTTTAGCCAAGGATTTAATAAACAACGTAAGGGAATTCAACAAAAGGATGGGACTTTTCAGAAGCATACACTGTGAGAGCGCCAATGACCAAGCTGGTCTACGACCCCTTTGTCCGACTCGATGGACTATGCGAGCTTCTAGTATATTGAGAATAGTGAAAAACTTTGAAGAACTTCTAGAGTTTTTTGAAAATTTTTCTACAGAGGACAAAACAGAGGCAGGTTACAAATGTGCAGGCTACCTTGAGTCAATATTACAAATCAAGACTTATTTCTTTTTATGTCTTTATTGCTATGCACTGAACCCAGTAGAGGATGTCAATGAAAAAAATTTGATCCCCTGATCTAAGTTTTGCTGCTCTGGAAAAAATATATGAGGGCTTGATTTGTACATTGAATGGAAGGTGTGATAGTTTTGAACACTTTTGGGAATTGTGTTTAAAAGAAAAACCTTCACCAGTTGATGATCCTTCGCTTCCTTGGAATCAAAGTATACCAAAGAAGTATGGAAACAATGAAGCCAGCTCACCACACACTTTCAAAACCCCAAAGGAGACTGCAAAGCTATTTACACTGAAGTTCGTGAAACAGTGCAGTCTTGCACTACTGAGCAGTTTGCTTCAACTGCACTCACTCAGGTCACTTCAGTTGAACAAGAGTGCTTGCTTTTAGTGAACAGAGGTGAAACAAATTTGGAAAAATCAACTGAGTTTTTCAAAAATGACCTAGACATTGAAAGGTTGTGCTTACACTTGAATATGTTAGCGATATTGCTAATAAAAAGCAACTGGTCTTAAAAACATGTGTGATGTAAGAAAGTACATTACACAAGAGCCTACAGTTTGAGAAATGTTATGTGAAGTAGTGAAGTGCATTAAGCTTCTCCGAGTAGTTCCAATCATGACAGCAACAGCAGAATGGTCATTTACCACCCTTAGATGTCTGAAGTCATATCTCCGTTCAATAATGGATTGAACAACTTGGTTACTCTTCATGCCCACCGAGAAGTTTTGGATGAATTGGGTATCCCAGCAGTCATCAATGACTTCATAATCAGTAGTCCAGTCAGACAGTTGACATTTGCACCTTTCTAAAGACCCTCTAGCCCTAATAATGGCATTTAGAGCAATATTAAACATCTTTATAAAATAGAGAATTAAATACATATGTAATGTTAAATATTCAGTTTCGAAATGTTAGTACTAGTTTAGTGCTGTATTACTATATTACTATAGTACTGTATTAGTTATTTTCAAATACTTAAATATTTTTAGGGTGTAAGATCCAATTAAAACCCACTATATAAATACTTTTTGACTGAAAGTATTAAGTGTACTGCATTAACTTTATTAACTGTATTAAAGCATTAACTTTTGAGATATTGTTTTTATTTAATGAACCATGAGCGTTACTTGAAGTAAGCTTAAATTAGCTATTTCACTTATTAATCAAAGTGCCATTACTGTGTGACAAAAATATTTTATGTTTTATTCTTTTAATGATAGTTTAGGATTTATTTAAATATAATTTCCATCTTTTCAGAGCTATATATTCACTGCTCTGTAATAGTCTACAAGCATGATTATTACTTTAAATTAAATTATCTTTTTATGAAAATGCCATGCATGTTTATGTTTTGTTTCTTTTTTCAAAGCCGAAAAATGTGTCAGGCTTGTCAAGTTTCCCAGATGTTGAGTTATTGAGAGTCCAGTTCTCGAGGTTCTAATGTTGATCATATGACTCTAAAATGCTTAAAAAACTTTAAAACTCACTTTCTTTTATCTAAAATTTAAAAAATTTCCTGGAGCAAGACCCCCGGTATGCATACCACATTGATGAAGATGCAAAGTTAGTTCTTGTTGCTGATGATACAAGTATAGTAATAACATCCAAAAATCAAGAACTAAGTGATGTAATTGTAAATGATGTTTTTCACAAAATTATTAAGTGGTTCTCAGCAAATGGACTCTCTTTAAATTTTGATAAAACACAGTATATACAGTTCCGTACAGTAAATGGCACAACTCCAGTAATAAATATAGACTTTGAACAGAAGTCTGTAGCTAAGGTAGAATTTTCAAAATTTTTAGGTGTGTCCATTGATGAGAGGTTAAACTGGAAGCAACACATTGATGGTCTGCTGAAACGTCTGAGTTCAGCTACGTATGCTATTAGGATTATTGCAAATTTTGGTGATAAGAATCTCAGTAAATTAGCTTACTATGCCTACTTTCCTTCACTGCTTTCGTATGGTATCATATTCTGGGGTAATCATCGTTGAGTAGAAAAGTATTCATTGCTCAAAAACGTGTAATCAGAATAATTGCTGGAGCCCACCCACGGTCATCCTGCAGACATCTATTTAAGGATCTAGGGATCCTCACAGTAACCTCACGGTATATATATTCACTTATGAAATTTGTTGTTAATAATCCAACCCAGTTCAAAAGTAATAGCAGTGTGCATAGCTATAACACCAGGAGAAAGGATGATCTTCACTTGCAGGGTTAAATCTGACTTTGGCACAGAAAGGGGTAAATTATGCTGCCACAAAAGTCTTTGGTCACCCAACAAACAGCATCAAAAGCCTGACAGATAGCCAACTAACATTTAAAAATAAACTAAAAGAATTTCTAGATGACAACTCCGTCTACTCATTGGCTGAATTTTTAGATATAAATTAAGGGAAAAAAACTTAAACATTAGTGTCATGCAATATTTTGTGTAATGTAATATCTTGTACAGACGTCTTTTATTAACCTGACATGTTCCACATCATTACGAAGTGCCGTATTCATGATCTATGGAACAAGTATTAATCTAATCTAATCTAATCTGTACGAGCTATTAAGGCTTCCTCCTTTTCCATTCATGTATGGAGCATGGGAAGAATGGCTGTTTGAATGCATCCATGTGTGCTGTAATTATTGTTATCTTATCCTCACAATCTCTATGTGAGCAATACATATCATATCTTGATAAGATCTTGCTTTAAATTTTCAAAACTGTGAAATTTTGCACTCAATTAAAAAAAAAAACCCTTGGTACCCTCTGACTGCAACATCAATCAGTCACAAATGGGGTCAGTCAACTCATACAAATACCCAAATGTAGCAGTTAGAGTGATCTCATAGGCACACATTGGTTCATTAATAAATTACTGTCTTGGTCATAGGTAAAGCAGTGGCAGAATGCAGTTCATTGATTGAATGTTAGTGAAATGCAAAGAAAACTGCATACAAAACACTCATGTGATCCATCCTGGAATATTGCTCAAGAGTGTGGTACCTGTACCAAACAGGCGTAACAGAGGATATTGAACAGTCACTAAGAAGGACAGAACAAATGGTCACAAGTTTGTTCAAACCGTGGGCGAGTGTCACAAAATTGCTGAAAGAACTGAAGTGGCAGACTCCTGAAGACAGACACAAACTGTCCTGTGAAAAACTAATTGGAAACTTTCTAGAACCCACTTTGTTATAAATCTAGGGATATATTACAACATGTTGTGTATCACTGTCATATAGATTATGAAGACAAGATTAAAATAATTACAGTGTGCACAAAAGCATTTAAGGAATCATTCTTGCCAGACTCCATATTGGAATGGAACGGGAAAAAGTTCTAATAACTGGTACAATGGAACTTACTCTCTGCCATGCACTTCACAGTGGTTTGCAGCAGATGCAGATGAAATATGGTCACAGGCTTGTTAAACTCACTGGAAAGTGTCACAAAAATGCTGAAAAACTGAAAGTGACAGGCTCTTGGAGACAGACACCAACTATCCCACAAAAGACTACTTATGAAGTTTCAAGAATTACATGTCATTCTCTTAAGAACTGTGAAGAAAAGATAAGACTAATAACAGCATGCACAGAGGATTTAAAAAGTATGTCTTCCTGTGCTCCACATGCAAATGGACTTGAAGAAATGCTAATATTTGTTACGATGGAAAATGGCCTCTGCCATGCAGTGCACAGTGGTTTGCAGGGAATGGATGTAGATCTAGATCCCCTTCAGGTTCTACAGTGCATGTCCTAATTACACTACTGGCCATTAAAATTGCTACACCAAGAAGAAATGCAGATGATAAACGGGTATTCATTGGACAAATATATTATACTAGAACTGACATGTGATTACATTTTCGTGCAATTTGAGTGCATAGATCCTGAGAAATCAGTACCCAGAACAACCACCTCTGGCCATAATAACGGCCTTGATACACCTGGGCATTGAGTCAAACAGAGCTTGGATGGTGTGTACAGGTACAGCTGCCCATGCAGCTTCAACACGATACCACAGTTCATCAAGAGTAGTGACTGGCGTATTGTGACGAGCCAGTTGCTTGGCCACAATTGACCAGACATTTTCAATTGGTGAGAGATCTGGAGAATGTGGTAGCCAGGGCAGCAGTCAAACATTTTCTGTATCCAGAAAGGCCCGTACAGGACCCGCAACATGCGGTCGTGCATTATCCTGCTGAAATGTAGGTGTTGCCTCCGGCGTCAACCTTGTGTGAATGTTCTGAAAAGCTAATTCTTTGCATATCACAGCGTCTTCTTCCTGTTGGTCAAATTTCACATCTGTAGCACATCATCTTTGTGGTGTAGCAATTTTAATGGCCAGTAGTGTAGATACAAATAATAATGTGAACTCCCTTCTCTGTTTACAGAGGCTGGGAATGGGGACACTGGGTGCTAGGGCACACAGGAATTAAGTAACCAAGATTGGTGAATAATATGGCTCTATATGCCACTGTTGTGCATGATATCACATTTCTGCTTTAGCACAGTCATGCATCAGTAGGAAGAAGAGTAATGGGAGATGACAGACAATAAGTTGCATCTGCTGAAATTATCGGGTCAGCCGTTATGTCCCACTCAGCTGAGATAAAGTCTTTCTCACATATCTATAAAAGTAGTGCACAGTCGTAACGCATCTGAAATGTAATGTCCACGGTTCAAAGTGCCATCAATGTGAACAAGAGGTGACTGAGACGTGTAACCAATGGCACCCCATACCATCACGCCGGGTGATTATGGCTATGGCGAATACACACTTTCAATGTGCGTTCACAGTGATGTCGCCAAACATGGATGCGACCATCATGATGCTGTAAACAGAACCTGGATTCATCCGAAAAAATGATGTTTTGCCATTCGTACACCCAGGTTCATCATTGAGTACACCATTGCAGGCGCTCCTGTCTGTGATGCAGCGTCAAGGGTAACCGCAGCCATGGTCTCCGAGCTGATAGTCCATGCTGCTGCAAACGTTGTCGATCTGTTTGTGCAGATGGTTGTTGTCTTGCAAACATCCCCATCTGTTGACTCAGGGATCGAGACATGGCTGCACAATCTGTTACAGCCATGCGGATAAGATGCCTGTTATCTCGACTGCTAGTGATACGAGGCCGTTGGGATCCAGCACGGCGTTCTGTATTACTCTCCTGAACCCACTGATTCCATATTCTGCTAACAGTCATTGGATCTCGACCAATGCGAGCAGCAATGTTGCGATACGATAAACTGCAATAGTGATAGACTACAATCTGACCTTTATCTATGTCAGAAACATGATGGTACGCATTTCTCCTCCTTACACGAGGCATCACAACAATGTTTCACCAGGCAACACTGGTCAACTGCTGTTTGTGTATGAGAAATCGATTGGAAACTTTCCTCATGTCAGCACGTTGTAGGTGTTGCCTCCGGCGTCAACCTTGTGTGAATGTTCTGAAAAGCTAATTCTTTGCATATCACAGCGTCTTCTTCCTGTTGGTCAAATTTCACATCTGTAGCACATCATCTCTGTGGTGTAGCAATTTTAATGGCCAGTAGTGTAGATACAAATAATAATGTGAACTCCCTTCTCTGTTTACAGAGGCTGGGAATGGGGACACTGGGTGCTAGGGCACACAGGAATTAAGTAACCAAGATTGGTGAATAATATGGCTCTATATGCCACTGTTGTGCATGATATCACATTTCTGCTTTAGCACAGTCATGCATCAGTAGGAAGAAGAGTAATGGGAGATGACAGACAATAAGTTGCATCTGCTGAAATTATCGGGTCAGCCGTTATGTCCCACTCAGCTGAGATAAAGTCTTTCTCACATATCTATAAAAGTAGTGCACAGTCCAATGATACAGATTTCCTGCTTCATCGATATGATCCATGAAAGTGCAGTCCCTGAATCAACATATTTTGGTACAGTACCAGCGCAGCAATTTCTAAATGATTGTAGTGTGTATTAATAAGATAAAAAGATAGTCTCTTTTACCAGCTGATTTGCACTTTATTTTAGTATATGAAAAGGGGTTAATGCACACATTTAAAGATTTTGTGAAAATTTGGATCCGCTCCATAAATTGTTGGGGGGGGGGGGGGGGGGGAGATTTGAATGCGTGGTAGGGGTGCCAGGTTCATCCCATTTTTTAAGTGAGCAGTCAGCCACAGGTATTATTTTAACCTTTGTTTTGGTGAATCTATTCATGAAACACAATGAATGACTCAATAATACACTGAAAATTAAAATATTTATTGTATTTTAATGTAGTCACATTGTTTTATGCCACATATTCATTATTACAATATAGTTTTTGTCTTTTGACTGCATAACAAGAAATTTCTAAAATAGTATTCAATGCTAGAGACACTGATTTCACATCTGAATCCATATAATCTGTGAGTGTTTTTCCAGTTAACCCATTATGAACGTAGAGACACACTCAAGATTACTTTATTATGAATGGTGGATTACCAAATATAGTTACATGCTCTGATTTATTATTTATTATCATTTTTCATGACATATTACAAAATAATATATGTTCTTTGATTGTCAAATATGATTTTACACAAATTTAATTTTGTACCCATGAGATTCAGGCACTGTAAATAAAGCTTCAGAGACTTCTATGACTTGTGCTTTTTAATTATATCAAGCAGTTCCTCAACATCTTCACGAGACCCCATGAAAATGGGGCTACGTTCGTGAATCTTCGTAGGGATGATGTCCAGAATTGATTTCTCGCCATTGGATGCAAGACCACCAGCAGTGATCATCACATGAGCCATGGGGTTGCACTCATACAAAAGCCGCAACTACAATGTAAGAACAACTGGCATTAACATTGATTCTGTATGAAATTATTGTCTTTGTATGCTTACTGCACACAAAATGTGGTGTCAAGAAATATTTTGTTTATGAAGCAACCTTCACATTTAAATTGTTATTTTAAACAACTGAGTATGGATTTCTGATGTAAGATGTATGACTTTCTGAAGGCATGAGAAAATGATTATGAGCAAACAACTGAAAATACTAATGAATGAGTATCAAAAAAAAAAAAAAAAAAAAAAAAAAAAAAAAAAAAAAAAAAAAAAAAGCCAACAATATCATTTATTTCACACAGTGAAAGGAAATCACAGCAGGACTATTTTACTTTTTTTATGAGTGATACAAAAGCAGCTTGTCTCATAAACACAAAGTGTAACGCTAAGTATTTGCCAGCTAAATGTATCTGCGACTAGTTTTAAGAAAGGTTAATTTCAGTCATTTGTAGTGCTAACTGACATGGCACATCATACAGGCAGGGATAAATACGTCCTGAATAAGGGCATCTGCAGAATAAAAATGGAGGGGGAATTGGGGGGAGTGTAAAATATTGTGACTGCACAGGTAACCAGGTAGAAGTAGCCATCAAAAAGGGCTAGGGATGATAGGAGAGAAGGGAGAGGTCCAGACAGCATTTTTTGTGAAATAATCACTGAACTCCTTTGCTGCGATGTGCTGAACAAATTACTCTCCAGTGGGGTAATTACAGTGGCCCTTTGTTTCTGTTTGTGCACAGCCATTCACCAGAACAGACAGTTGGTTAATGGTAATGTCCATCCAAAAGGCAATGTAGAGCTCTCAGAAAATTATTATATAACTGCTTCCATAGTTAGTAGTCCACATGCAGACATCTGTTTGCTTGTATTAATTACGGAAGAGAATGTTCTTCTACACCACTGAAGGACAATGTAAACCTGGTATCATGGCAATACAAGGATATTGCGGTAAGGTCCCAAAAGCACTGTCTCTCACTGATGATAATAATACCCACAAATCTTTGGTGTGAAAAGCTGAGGATTTATTAATTGCTCATACATTGTAGCCATTAGTAGCGAGATAAAAACTGATTCATTGTGTGAAATACTTTGCATGAAGATAATGTGAAATGTCAGCCAAAGATTGTAATCAGTTATTTCCATTGGCCACTTGCATAAAATAACAAAGTGACTACCTGCTACAGAAAGAGTTTCATGTAAATTCCCCAATCATGAAATAGTAATAGTGACCAACAATGAATATGGAGATTTTCACACTCAGCAAGAGCGGTTACAACAGAGATTCTTGTAGCACAGTACTAATTTTTTTTCCATGAATTATACTACCATCTACATACACAACCCAGTCATTATGGAATGCCTCAACCATAAATTAAATCTAGAGAAAAGTAAACAGTTAACAAAAGTGATATTTTAGTATTTATCAAAAGTATTAGGCAAGCTTGATTCTAAAACCCTTCTTTTTAAAACAGAAGACATTGACATCTGAAGCATCTTACAATTAAAGCAAGACACTCCTTAGCATGCAAAAACAATTAGTCTTACTTAGGTACAATGATCAGAAGTGCAAAACAGGAACTGAAGTACAATTAAATAATTGCCCAAGCCTAAATTGTGACCATGTGTTCACTGCATAATTACTTATAAATGAATGATCACCATTAAACTCACTGACTCTGTGAGCGGACCCAAAAGAACTGTCTGTCTGGAATGGTTTTCAGTACCCAGGTTTTCAGCATGCTCTACACAATAATTCAAGGGACCATATTGTTTGCTACATCACACAAACCGCTTGGATCCTCTCATCCAGTACTAATTTCCCTGAATTTTGGAGATGAGAAATTGCTCTCCAGCATATCTTCACAGCCCACCAGCCTCATGGACTTAGCTTCGATTAACTACTCCCCTTCAACTTGTTAGCTCCAGTTATGGCATGATGTCTGCACTTGTTTGACTTCCTTATACCATTTTTGTACAAGCTCTACGAACCACATATAAGCTTCTATGAGCCCTTTTTGTATTAATGAATTCATTATTGTATTACATATTGTCCTTGTGTTTTTAAGGACCACAGCAATATGCTGCATGCATCTTATTCTTAATAGTCACAAATAATAGGATAGTTATAACCTTCTGAAGAAGGGTACTAAGTACCTGAAACTGGTTACAGAAATACAATTTCTTTTGTGCAGCTGGTTGCTGATTCTTTCAATAAATACAAGTACAGTTGCTGAAGATGAATAAAATACTAAATTTATGAGGTTATTTAATGAATAGTGTTAAATCTAATAGTTACCTTTCCACTTGGTGCATCCTTTGTCGCTGGGTACATAAAAATACCACCATACTTCAGTGTTCGGTGAATATCTGCTACCATAGATCCTACATAACGTGCACCATATGGTTTTCCATGCTGAAAAACAAGATAATTATTTTTTAAATGATGTCATCTTGCTTTCAGCTCTTAGTGTTTTATTTTACAATTGTAATTTTGGCATTAAGCTATTTTCAAGCACCTACAAAACACAATACAATGTAATGACAACAATGTAAAGTACAAGCAATTTAGCAGTTTGTTGACATTCATATACTTACAAGATTTTGACATACAGGTTTATGTTAGGCAGAGATAACAATGTAAGATATACATGAAAGAGCAACTAGTCAGTGACATTAGTCAATATTCCATTTTATGTACTGCAATGATTTGTATATATCATGAGAGGTTGACACTAAGAGTGTGCACTTACAGTATGTTGGGGTAAATGCCTAAAGAAATCAAGAAAATTTTTATTTCTGAGGTCCATTTTTCACTGAGTATGTATTGTGCTTGTTCTTGGAAGGTGCTATAAATTTCATTTTCCTGTAGAGTGTCCATAAATCTGCCTTTCTCTACCCTACGTAGTACCTTTAAAGATTCCTCAATGCTGCTGGTGTTATGATTGTAATTTCATAGATTTACGGTTCTTGCTTACATGTGTGTGCTCTCTAAATTGGATGAAGTGGCATCTACCTGTTTTCCCAACACAGAAATTTTCACAGTCACCACATTTGATTTTGTAAATCCTTGACTGTGTAAACAGTTTTGTTTTTTGGGTGTTGTGTCTGACTGTTGTCCCTACTTTATTGTTTGTGCAGAATCTGACTCATACATTAGTTTTACAAAAATTATTGGCTATTCTGTCTGATATGGCACCATAGCAAGGAAAAGCAACGTATTTCATTGTTTCTGGTTCTGCTTCTCTTGTTAGCGTTATTACTTTATCTACATCACTCCTTTTCCTGTTTAATTTTGTAGTATACATTTTGTTTACCATATCAGCATTGAAGCCCTTATTTGTTGCTGTATATTTTGGTATACATAACTCTTCAGTAATTTAATTCTGTTGTAATGGGAGATTAATGATTCTGTTGGTCATGCAGTGAAAAACTGCTTTCCTCTGAATTTCTGTGTGGCAGAAGTGTCGTAGATTATGCTGTCAATGCAGACTGGTTCCCAAAGTTTTCTGAATTTGTGGGCACCATTGTCATTCTTTATCATCAAATCTAAAAAAAAATTAATAGATTGTTGTTTTCTTAGTTCCATGGTAAAGATAATTATGTGTTCATTAACTCTGCTTCTCTAATAATATGGTGTTTTACAAACAATAAAGTTAAGCCTAAGATTAAATGAACTTAGCAATACAATATTCACTAGTGAGTACAATTGTTTAGCCAAGGTCCAACACAGTGAGTGGTATGAAATACTTTTCTTTATAGAAATCCATGATGTTTGTAGGAAGGGTTGTTGTAAGGCATAAACTATTTAAGAAGCTTTCTTGACTTAAACAATATAATTCACATGGCCAGACGAAAAAAAAATCTACTCACCAAGCGGTGGCAAGGGGGGGGGGGGGGGGGGGGGAGGGCAGAATAAAAAAAAATAAAAATAAACACACACACAAAGATTTAACTTTCACAAGCTTTCGGAGACAATGGCTCCTTCTTCTGGCAGAAGAGTTGAAGGGGAGGGAAGAAGGGTGAAGGAAAAGGACTGGAGAAGTTTAGGGAAAGGGGTACAGTCCAGAAAAGCCACCCAGAACCCCAGGGTCAGGGGAGACTTACCAGAAAGGTTGAGAAGGAAAGACTGATTGGTGGGGACTGCACAGGATGAGATTTGAAAACATGAGGGCTTAAAGGTAGAAGACAGGGTAATATGCAAGACAGAGATTACTACTAAAACATTATGCCTGAGTTATTAAGAGTGAAAAGCTAAGTGGATTGTATGTAACAGAGGTGGGAGGGGGAATGGTGAAAAAGAGACAAGTCAGAAAATGAAAGATGTAGAAGACTTTCTGACTTGTCTATTTTTTGCCATCCCCCTACCATCTCTGTTACATGCAATTCACTTAGCTTTCCACTATTTATTAATTAACCTGTGCACGATGTTTTTGTAGTAATCTCTGTCTTGCATATTACCCTGTCTCCCACCTTTAAGCTTTCATGTTTTCAAATCTCATCTGGTGCAGTCCCCAACAATCAGTCTGTCCTTCTCATCCCATCAGGTAAGTCTCCCCTGACCGGGGGTTCTGGATGACTTTTATAAACTGTACCCCTTTTCCAAAACCTCTCCAATCCTTTTGCTTCATCCCTCTTCTTCCTTCTTCAACTCTTCTGCCAGAAGAAGAAGAAGACACTGGCTCCAAAAGCCTGTGAAAGTTAAATCCTTTTGTGTGTGTGTTCCCCTGTTGCTGCTTTGTGAGAAGATTTCTTTCTTTTTATTATCTTTCCATTTACATTATATTACCAATAACTGATTATTTTCATTTTTAACTTATACAGGATATTCTTATAAGTGTATTTTAAGCATATCATATACAAGTTGTTAGCTGCTTGCACACTATATAACTTAATGAAACTTAACAAATATAATGCTCTAATATTAATAGCTGACTCATTGAATGCTCATGTGCAGAACTTACGCAAGAAAGTAACTTTCAGGTGATGTGTCACTGCTCAATAACATAGATAGCTCAATGGAACTTGGACCATACATGGAAAGAACTGCTACAGTAGAGCACAGAAGGTAACAAAGATATATGCAATGAGACAAACAGAAATGACACTTTTATTCAAAGATAATAAATACACTGAAGTCACCATGGAAGAGGTAGGACATGGTTCTCATTAGGGTGTTTGATAACCAAAAATGGCAATACATGATCTGCAAAGTACTCCCATTGCCGCCACATCTTGGTAAGAAGTTCTTGAGGTAGTATGTTCCATTGCTCCACCAGCATGGTTGACATTTGCTGGGTGGTCATTGGTGCATACGCTCCACAATGCATATCACACATGCTCAAAGGGATATAAATTTGGAGCAGGGAGACCAGTCCATTCACTGAATGTCCTCTTATTCCAAGGGCTCCTCAACCTGTGCTGTTTGATGTGGTCATATGCAACATTATGCCATCCCACACCATGACACCTGGAGCATAAAAATGATCCTGTTTAACAATGTTCCTACGAGCATTATCTGTTCCCAGCTCTCACCATATCAAGTTGGGGCCAAATGCATCCCTAAAAAAATGCACATAGGGAAGGAGTACAGTGTCACAGTTATGTTGACCAGCAAGTACATCCTGTCAAAGATTTGTAGATCAGTATACACGTGCAACATTGTGCTTCCCTGTGCTGTAACCACCAAAAGGATCATGTTTAACAATAGTGGACATACTCTCATATGGCAAGAGGTGGGAATATGTAATGCACCCAGGAACATTGTTGAACAGGATCATTTTGGTGCTCCAGGTGTTACGGTGTGTGGAGGCATAATGTTGCATGAACATTCTGACCTCCAGATGTTTGAGCATGGCTCACTGGGCAACATTGTTGTCATTCTGCACTCATTCCCCCTGTGCAATATTTCAGGGCTGCATTCAGCCTTGACATGGATGACAATGTGTGATCACATTGAACAGCACAGGTGGAAGAGCTCTAGAAATGAAAGAATATTTGGTGAATGAACTGGCCTGCCATTCCTCTGACTTACATCCCATTGAGCACATGTAGGATACATTCTGGAGGTGTACTGAAGCCTGTTATAATGCACCAATGGCCAACCAGCAGTTGTTAACTGCACTGGTGGAGGGACAGAACACCGTGGCACAGCAACTCCTTATCAATCTTATGCTGAGTATGGAAGCATGGTACAGATCATGCATTGATGTCCATGGTGATCACACACCCCATTAATAATCATGTCTCACTTTCTTGTTAAATGGCTTGAAACTGAACATTGCAAAAACCAATATAGTACATTTCAAAACCAAACATTTGAAATGTGTGGATCTTAAAATACATCATCACAATCATCTTATGGAAGAAGTTAACACAGTCAAATTCCTAGGACTAAATGTGGACAACAACTTAAACTGGAGTACACATATTGAGTTCCTATCAAATAAACTAAGCAGCTTTGCATTTGCAACGCAAATACTAGCAAACTCTACCGACATGAGTACACAAAAAATAGCATATCATAGTTATTTTGAATCTGTCATTAGGTATGATATCATTTTCTGAGGAAATTCAAGTAGTGTATCTCGAATACTGAAACTGCAAAAGAAAATTATAAGGTACATGTGTAGTGCACAACAAGCAGAATCTTGTCGCCCACTATTTCGGAACCTGCAAATCCTAACAGTTCCCTCCATATACATTTATGAAATTATAATCTTTGTACACAGCAGACAAAAATTATTTGAGGAAATAATCTTTGTACACAGCAGACAAAAATTATTTGAGGAAAATCATTTTAACCACACATACAACACAAGAAATAAAAATAATTTTATGTTGTAACTCTTCAGGCTTTCCCGGCGATCTAATGACATCTTGGGTTGTCGGGTGTTCTGCCGGATATCAGCGTCATACTTGCACGATATTTCGGTCACGTAGCTCGTAACCTTCATCAGGTGTGACCTGAGACTGCTCCTCGAGTGGACCTGGTCCAGTATTTATGCCTATGGCCTTCCCCCTCCACCAACGGCTGCAGGTGCTTCCTCTGTGGTCCGCGCCCATTCCCTGCGACCTGCTGGAGCGTTGCTGCTCCGTTTTCCATCCGCTGCAGTTCTAGGTGTTCCCTCTGTGGTCTGCGCCCACCAAACCCACTCCTGGGGGTTTCATCTACGGTCTGGGGTACCAAGCGTTCCCCCTGCGGTCTGCACCCGCTCACCACGACCTGTTGGAGCATTGCCGCTCCGTTTTTCGTCCGCTGCAGCTCTGGATGTTCCCTCTGCGGTCCGCGCCCACCAGTCCCATTTCTGGGTGTTCCATCTTTGGTCTGGTGCGCCTGGCAGTCCGTCAGGGGCTCGTTTTCCATCCCCATGTCTCTGGTTCTTCTGTTTGTGTAGTGTTGCAGCTGGCCCCGTTGCTCCTTTAACAATTCCAGAGCCGGATCCCAGGCTCTGCTTAGCTGGTACCCTGTGTCACGGTTCATAAGATCGGCAACCATTTTAATTTCTATCAATTCTCTTATAACACTGTCCCAAAATCTGGGTGTTTGTGCTAGAATCTTGGTATCCTCATACTTAATGGCATGATCTAGTTCTAGACAGTGTTCAGCAATGGCTGACTTAGTCACCTGTCTTAATCTAGTGTGCCTCTGATGTTCTTTGCACCTGATCTCCACAGTTCTTGTCGTCTAGCCAATGTAGGACATGTCACATTGACAAGGTATATTGTAAATCCCTGGTTTTCATAACCCCAGGTCGTCTTTGACACTCCCCAGCAGTCCCCCGATCTTGTTGGATGGACAGAAAACACACTTGATATTGTGTTTACGGAGGATCCTACTGATTCTGGCAGAAATAGAGCCAGTATAAGGCAGATATGCCACCTTCTTTGCTTCATCTTGGTCTTCTTCAGGAACCTGTGGTATAGTGGCTGGTTGGAGTGCCCTCTCAATTTGTGTGTCCGTGTATCCATTCTTGGAGAAAACTGTTTTGAGATGTTCTATCTCTATAGGTAGATTCTCTTGGTCTGACAGGGCCCGTGCTCTGTGGACCAAAGTCTTCAGAACCCCATTCTTCTGTGCAGGGTGGTGACAGCTGCTGGCCTGCAGATATAAATCAGTGTGTGTTGGTTTTCGGTACACACTGTGGCCAATTGATCCATCTGCTTTCCTCTGGATTAGTACATCCAGAAATGGCAGCAGGCCATTCTTCTCCAGTTCCATGGTGAACTCGATATTAGGGTGGCATGAGTTAAGATGTTCAAGAAACTCATTGAGCCTGTCCATCCCATGTGGCCAGATCAAGAAGGTGTCATCCACATACCTAAAGAAGCATGTGGGTTTAAATGTGGCTGTCTCCAATGCCCTCTCCTCAAAACTCTCCCGTACAGAAATCAATATTACGAGCAAACTGAAGGTGTAGCTATGGGCAGCCCACTGTCCCCTGTGGTTGCCAACATGTTTATGGAGGGTGCCAGCAAAAAATATGTCCTATTGATAAGGAATGTTCCCCATAGGCCTCTTTCAACTTCTCAAAGGTCACACTCGCAGATTCCCCAAGTTTAACACAAAACTTGATGGGTAACATGCTCTAAATTCCGCTGTTCCATTTCCATAATGCACAATGAAAACACAACTTCATTGGTGGCACTCTCAGGAATCGTGATTGCTGTGCAGAGCTGAGACACAGACTAAACATATGGAAAGGATGAACACACTGGTCTGCACAAGCAGTAAGACACAGTGTTGCCCGGATTGTTCTCAGTGTTGTCAGTCTCGTTACTTTCCTCCTGCACCTCATTTACTTTGTATATGCCAAGGACCTTATCGACCACATGCCTGGTCTGTGAGCCACTTCCATTTCTTTCTGTTGAGTGTACTGTTTGTCCATTTGGTATTGATGTTCATCCTGGCTGTGTCCTCCTGAATGTTCTCTTGCCACCTAATTCTGAGTCTCTCTCTCTTCCCCTTGTTCCACATATTGTTCTCCAGAATGTTATTATAGGTAGTCTCTCTGTCAGTCTTGTTATATGGTCTGCACAATTCAGGCTTCTCTTCATTCGCACTTTGGTAATGTTACGATATTTTTCTCATAATTCTTAACTTTTTTTTATCCTGTAGCCCATGTTATTTTCATCACATACAGGTCCAAAAAATTTTATTTTAAATATCAACAATGTAGGAAAAGACAGATTGCTACTTACTTTAAAGAAAACACATCAAGTTGCAGACAGGCAACACTTGATGTGCCTTCTTTTCTTCATAAACTTGCAATGCTATTTTCTTGGTGATTTTGTAATAATTTTGCATGAGTCTGATTAATGCTGCATTGTCTGCACAGGCAAGTCTAGCAACATTCACCCCCTGCAGTTGGATCCATTGTGAATTAGTTTCAGTAAATTTATTGATCTCTGAGATGAGGTTAAATGAAATAGATGAAATGGCATCCCTTGTCCCAGTCCATTGTTCACATTAACATTTTCAGTTCTCCTACAGGCACCCTTATAGGTGATAAAGTTTTGTTCACACACGTTTTAGGTAATGTGATTAACTTTGTGGGTATTTCAAATTCCCTTATTGTATTTAAGATTGTGTCAGTGTATGCTGGCCTACACCTTCTTAAAATTTAGGAATAATTTATAAACATCTACATTGAATTCCCACACCTTCCCAGTTATCTGTCTTTGACTAATTAAATGATCTAATTTTGACCTATTTCTGCAGAAACCACATTGCTAGACCCTGCTTAGTTCTTCAGTTATGTTTAATGGGCAAAACTTATAGGATTTTATAAGAGACAACCAGTTAGCTTTATCAGCTGAATTTGACCTTGACGTTGAACATATGGATGTTCAAATGCCTTCCTATATGGTGATCTCGATGAAGAAGTTTACATTCGTCAACCTGAAGGCTACGTTAAGAAGGGGGAGGAGATGAAGGTTTGCAAGCTGAAGAAGGCAATTTATGGTCTGAAACAGGCGTCACGCATTTGGAATATGAAATTAGATGTGAAATTACATAAAATGAACCTAAAGAAGTCAGAATTTGATTCTTGCATTTACTTAAGAATTGAGAAACAAAATACACTCATTATAGCTGTTTATGTAGACGACTTGATCATTTTCTCTAGTAGAAATAATAAGTGGAAGAAAGAATTGAAGAAAGGATTAATGAATCAGTTTAAGATGAGAGATCTTGGTGAACTTAGTTGGTGTCTTGGCATGAGAATAAAACGAAACAGGAAACA
Organism: Schistocerca serialis cubense; assembly: GCF_023864345.2. Lineage (NCBI taxonomy): Eukaryota > Metazoa > Arthropoda > Insecta > Orthoptera > Acrididae > Schistocerca > Schistocerca serialis. The sequence goes on from NC_064644.1 coordinate 10,983,368, forward strand.
AGGAACGGTTAGTTTTGATCAAAGCAAATATGCAGCAAACATACTCAAGAAATTTGGTATGGAACATTGTAATCCAGTTGCATATCGATTTGAACCTTGTTCAAAGCTGCAAAAATGTGAAAATAAATTGACAGATGAGAAAAACCTTGTGTTACATCGCATTCCTTATCAGCAAGCCATAGGATCACTATCGTATTTAGCTCAAAGTACAAGACCGGACATTGCATATGCTGTGGGGGTTCTAAGCAGATTCAATTCTAATTATCGGAAAATCCACTGGGAAGTGGTCAAACAAATTATGCGATACATTAAAGGCACAGTCAATGTAGGACTAATTTACCGAAAAAGTGGAACAACTGAAATTGAAGGTTTCTGTGACGCTGATTATGCATCAGACCTCCATCAGCGGCTATCAACGACCGGCTATATCTTCAAGTTAGCTGGGACAGCAGTTTCCTGGACTTCAAAACGACAACAAACCCTCACTCTATCAACTACAGAAGCTGAGTATATGGCTCTATCAGCAGCAGCGCAAGAAGCGGTATACCTTCAAGGATTGCTTCGCGAATTGTGTGTAACGCATAGTAAAAACCAGTAAGTGTATGCTGTGATAATAGAGGTGCCATTGTACTGAGTCACAATGGTGTGCATCATGCTCGAACAAAACACATTGACGTGAGGCACCACTATATTCGTGATTTACTTAAAACAGGAAAATTCAGTGTGAAACCTGTAAGTACTGATAAGCAGCAAGTTGATTTTTTGACAAAGGCACTGCCTAAAGGTAAACATCAGTGGTGCTGTCAAGCTGTGGGACTTTCAGAGTTCACGAATTGACATCTCGAGAACTTGTGGGGGTTTTGGGAACAATCATATTTTACTCTTTGATGTGTTATATGTATGGTAGTTTATGTTTTCTCTTTGATCTTCATTATGTAACATCGCTGAATAAATAGTCTTTAAAAATGTGTGTTCCTAGCAATATGGTGTATTGTGTATTTGATTAAAAGGTCAACTTTATAATCTCTCAGAGGACTAATTAGAGTCAATATCTAATAAGGACAAGCTGGAAATTAGAGCTGGATATAAAGTGTTACACATTCCAAGAAATATCCTTATAGTGTTATTATTTATTGTAGTGCTATTATTTATTAATGTAAAAATCTTTGTAACTGTATTATAAATTTTTGACATGTCTCCTGTATACAAACCAAATGAATTGCAAATGAATGTCATGAGATGAATAAAACACAATACACAATTCACTGTGTGTAAACTCTTTCTACATCTGCCTTCATGAGACTCTCAGATATTTGCAGAAAGTACTAGCAAGGAACTATCAGACAGTAACTATCTGCAAAACTTTGCCCCTAGTGTAAACAATTCTGTGAGTATCATCTGAGAGTACCAAACTGTCTGAGGGGAAAAAGCTTTCATGTGTCTCCAAGCCCTAACTCTAATTTTTTTCATGGAGCAAATAAATGTCCAACAAAAAGTATTATTTCAGATGTTTCTGTCATTCATGCAGGAGCTTTATGAATATTTAGTCTTCATTATAAATCTGGAAATGTAGTAATTACAATAATATATGTAAAAAAACTGTTTGTTTAAGGGCCATTGCCTGGCCAGCTCAAGTTACCCTTTGTCTGTGACTTTCTTGTCAAGTAGTGCGTGTCACTCACAATCAGTACTGAAAATATATGCTCATGTGACAAAACAGACAATGTTTCATTACATAGTTTATATAATTATCCCTTTCCTCATGTGGCATGATAATGTACCAACAATGTCAGATTAAGGTCTTTTTCTCATAGTCTTCTTATCTTAATATGATATGTAAAATATGTTTTCCTTAATTAAAAACACTATTCAGCAGCATGTTTTGTTGAGATGGAAAGGCAGGATGGAATTTCAATATGGCACTCAAACTATTTGAACAGTGGGTACTTCCAGTCTTTATCATATGCTTTCTGCACTAGTCTTGTCTGTTAAAAGATAGTGAGTTCCATGCACCAAGCTTTTACCTTTGGTGATGCATCACTACCATAAAAGGTGTCATCAGAGTCTTAATGCTTGTGGAAATTTGACTCAAATGGTTAAAGTTGAGAGCAATACGAACAAACTGAGTTGTGAGATAAACAAGTACAAAGTGAGCTGTTGAATCTTAAAAAGAATTAATAATGACAACAGCAAAACTTCCGCACATCATATAAAGAATAAGAATGGGCATTACTATTTGGGACACTTACCTTTGGATCCTTTTTCTTATCGACATATTCAAGAATGGCAGGATCCCAGCTATGAGCATAGCCTTCATTTATACTGTAGATTTTACCTCTTTTAGGGATTGTCATATTACGATCAGTCAAAATGAACTCTCCTATAGCCTGAAAAGTAAATAAAAATTATATTTCAATGCCCAAATACATTTTAAAATGGTAATGTTATTTATGAAATGTGGATTCATTTATAGCTTTTATCACGAAAACTTTTGAGAAATATGGTAGCTGTATATTCAACATGCAACCTGTCTGAACTATTAGTAGCAATGATGAATATTATGCTTCAGACTCATAGACAAATTAGTTATACAATTTGTAAATGCACATAGGAGAAGGAAATACAGCTAATTTCCTGATTCATTGAATGAAACTTGCACAGAATTGTATCATACTACACAATGTTCATACAAATTGCAATACCTATAAAGAATTATCCCAATGATCTTGAACTGAGTACAAATTAAGTGACTGGTGTTGCAGAGCTGATCTGCATGTACTTAGTTATTCCCAGGAGCCCACTCTCTTTTAAGACTTATCTTTCTAGTGTCACACAAATCTGATACTGATGAACAATCACACAGAATCAAAACATCAAAGCAACTGCAAAGAAGCCTCATTGATATCATGTTACCAAGTTCAGCAGCCTTGGAAACTGGTTTTTCATAGAATGACAGTTTTGTTGTTCACTGCATCCTGCTATGACGTAAAACAAGTGGATTGAAGAGGCTTGTAGAAAGTCACTACAAGAAATGACCACCTCCTGTGCGCATGGCTGTAACAGACCGTAAGATTCATCCACAGTGTAGACTCAATGGTGGATGAACAGTTGCAGATTTCCCTGTGTTGGTGCATGTATGTCATTTTGGTGGCTTCCATTTCCAACAAAGAAGGAAGAGTAGGGTATAGTGCGCTCACAAAGCCAGAAGACACAAAGCAGAACAGATAAGGCAGGGATCCTGAAGGATAGTGACCATATTTTTCTAGTATAAGCATCTCAATATTCACCTGGTTCAAATCAGGGAGAACATGGAAAACCTAAATCAAAATGTCTGTTTGGTGCTATCAATATCACTACACCTGGAGGCCAGTGTGACAGCCACTGAGCCACCTTGTTCTCATCACTGTCCACAAACCACAAACACCTCTCAGAATACAGTTGACACATAAAATGTAGTGTTTTTAGATGAGCTACACTTCCAACTTTGTCCTAGGATGACGAATCAATGTATGTTGGACACAACTGTGAAACACTAAATGTAGTGGTAATGGGTGAAAGTAGGTGGAATGTGCGATCTTACCTTCCTTACCTTTGAAGTATACAAAAAATAGGCAATTTAAAAAGCAACCACTTCATACAGAAGGTGTACATACACACATTAATACTTGTTCCATAGGTTATAGATACAACATTTTGTAATGATGTGGAATGTAAGGATTTGTCATATACATTAATACTTGTTCCATAGATTATGAATACAACGTTTCGTAATGACGTGGAACGTGAGGATTTGTCAGTCAGAAATTCTTTTAATTTTCTTTTAAATGTTGGTTGGCTATCTATCAGACTTTTAATGGTATTTGGCAAATGACCAAAGATTTTTGTGGCAGCAAACCATTTGTGCACTGTCCTGCTCATACCACAATACTTAAGCTTTTCTAGAAGAATTAGAACTCAAAGTTCTGTTATCTTTCCATGCAACGGTACATGCTGTGTATCAGCATGCCAGTATTTAGAGACATATAACAAAATAGTGCCAGCCATAACAGAAGAACAGTGGACACCCCTGGCCTGCTTGTCTGCATGACATTTCACTAGTTGAAATATCTTCAATGCAACAGAACACTAATTTACTTGTCATAGCCCTTCAGCAACCATAGCTCACTCTTTGTGGAGTCACATACAAATCATGTGGACTTTATTCACTAACATACTAAGGCCTCCTCCAATTCAATGCGAAAGTATGTAACATTGAGAGGCTCTGACTCCAGAATGTGGGTATTTTTGCACCTTAGAAAGAAATCAGAGTTAGTAATCATGTACAATTCTGTAATCTTAATCATTTATGTATTGTCAAGCACCAATGTATTGTCAAGCAACAATGTTCACTTCAGTCTTATATAGTCATTTTTGTGTTGCACTGTTCAGAAATACTAATGTAGATTCTCTTTAATCCTAGCACAATAGATGGAAAGCCCCAGAAATTACAAAAACATAATTGTTTATCTTACGAAATCACAGAAAGTGACCCTGTTATAGTCCACTGTAGTTTCTCTGCTATGTATGTAACCTTTCTAGGATTACACTGAATCTCTGTGTGAGCAGGAGTGGTAGTCATGACGGAGGTCTCACTGATGAAGCTGCCAACTGTGAAAATTTGCTGGGAAATACACAAAATGAAATTCATGGCCCACTGCCATGTCACTTCTAACTAATGTGTGGTACTGAACTTTGTGGCACAGTTTGTCAGAGTCATTGAATGTCACCTGAGTAACATGTCCATCATAATCACAGCAAAACCAAGACAAGAGGCTGTCAGACATTGTGGGAGGTGTTTGTACACAACTGCATGAAACTGCTAGCAGCCATCCATCTAGGACAATTATTGTACAGAGAGAGGAAAAAAAGAATGGGGTACAATGGCCAGGTGGCTCCTCGTAAACCACACATTTCTGTAGTTATGCACCACTTGAAGTAGCATAAAGAGCAGAACAATGCCACTGGACAGTGGAAGACTGGAAACAAGTGAGTTGGAGAGGTGAATCACACTATACTCTGAGGAAATCTGATGGAAGAGTTTGGTTTTTGTGAATGCATGGAGAATGTTACATGACATCATGTGTATTGCTAACAGTGGTGAAGAATGAAGGAGGTGGTGTTACAGTATAGGAGTGTCCATCATGAATTGTGTGTGGCTCCCTTATAGTGTTTAAGGCAATACTAAATGCAGAAGGATATTAAAAAAATTTACAGAATTGTGTACTGTGTAGAGCAGAGGTACAGTTCAGAAATAATGATTATAACAGTCAGACAATGCTAGGTGCCAATTGAGAGACAATAGTTTGTGGACAATAACATGTCTAAAGTCAGCATTACAGCAATTTCTTGTGTGGTAATGACACTACTGCTTTCAAATTGTACAACAATGGAAATAACCAGCATTGCTATGAGAAAAATGTACAGAAGAGAAAAGGTATAAGAAAAGAAATTACAGAGAATGAGTGAATGTGGGACAGGAAAGGGGAGACTAAAAAAGGAGCAATTGTAGAGACAACAGTCATCAGTAGTGGCAAAAAAGGTTTAAAATGGTGACAAATGGCAGATACAGTGAAGTCACCATTGAAGTCATCAGCGTTGTTTGCAAAATGTTTATCAATTATTATATAGTCAAATTAGCAGCTAGATATAGTTTTTTTACAGTCCATTCATGTGAATATGCATATAGTTAGAAATTATCTCCATGTAGAAAACTTTGCAGGATTTGCAACAAGGCTGTTGTGTGACGTGGGCCTTCCTGACATCAGGTAGGACCAGACTACTACAGAAGAAAGTGTGTGTATGTTTATGGGAAAGCAAGTTTTTGAATAGTTCCATTTAGTGTCTTGGTCTGTTAATATTACAGAGAGGAAACACAACTGAGCTGGGATACCTGTCTGGTTCTATAAAGGGTATGTAAAAGCTCATTGGAGAAGTGAAGCATTTGAAAAAAAGGGAAGGCCATTTCTGTTTTCAAGAGAGGTTGCCAACCAGATATACAAAACTATAGGCCTATATTGCCGATGTCAGTGCACTGTAAAATTTTGGAATGTGTTTTCACTTCTGTATTATATGATCTTATTGGAGACAGGAAATCTCCTCTAAGGGGATCAGCATGGATGCTAAAAACAATGATCATGTAAAATGTAGACTGCTCTGTTTCTTCACAAGTCCCAGAAGGCAAGTGATACTGATGCATAGGTTGATGCCATGCTCCTTGTCTTCTGGAAGGTGTCCAGTGCTGTTTTCTACTGTTGCATAATGAATAAAATACATGAGTATGGAATATCAGACCAACTTTGTGACAGGATTGTAGAGTTACTTGCAAACAGAACACAGCAAGACACTCTTATTGAAGAGAAATGTAAAAGTAACTTCAGCTGTACACCACAGAAATTTTCTAGGACCATTACTGTTCACAATAGGTATAAATGACCTAGTGGATGACGTCTGAAGCTCCATGGGGCTATTTGCAGATGATGCTGTAGTATATAGAGAAGCTGCAACTGTAGAAAATTGTTGTAATAAAATTGAGCAAGACTTCTAAAGGATCAACCCTTGGTGCAGGGATTGGCAGTTGACCCTCAACATAAACCAGTTGTGATGTATAGTGGATGAATAGGCAGAAACACTTGATATTGTGTGAGTAGTAGTCATTAATATGGGACCCTTACCAGATAAGACTAATAGGTGAGATAGAGAATATCCAAGTAAAAGTAACTATTTCATCACAGCTTCATTTTGTAACTGTGAAAGCATCATAGAGATGCTCAGCTACTGTGGTGAGAGACATTATAAGAGAGGAATTATATAGCACAATATGGTTTACTGTTAAAATTCCAAAAGCATATGCTGCTAGAAGAATCAACAAATATATTGCTTCCTCTTGAATACATTCAAAAAAGGCCAAGAAGGCAAGATTAAAGAGATCTGCATTTTCAACCTACTGCAAGTGGGAAATGACTTTGGTAAATAAAGTACCCTTCACCACACACTATACAATCAATTATGGAGTTGAGATGTAGATGGAAGTGTAGATGAGCAGCCAACCTCTTTTCACATAGTCCCCTGACATATGCTAGGTTTTTCCTTTAAAACTGAGACATTCACCTCAGTATCTGACAGGTGGGAGTATTGCCAAACTATCAGTTTAATAAGTCATGATTGCATTATACTGACACAAATTATTTGCAGGAGAATGGAAAAATTGACAGAAACCAATGTCAGGCAAGATCAGTTTGGGTTCCGGGAAATGTTGGAACATGCAATGCAATCCTGACCTTAAGACTTATCTTAGCAGGTAAGTTAAGGAAATGCAAACCTACATTTATAACATTCATATATTTGGAGAAAGCTTTTGACAATGTTGACTGGAATAAATTCTTTAAATTTATGGAGGTATCAGGGGTAGGCTATGCACATTGATATTCAATTTGTACACTGTTTAAGCTGTGACGGAAAGCAAGGAGAAATTTGAAAGGGGAATTAAAGTTCAAGGAGAAGAAATAAAAACTTTGAAATTTGCAGGTGACATTGTAATTCTGTCAGAAACAGCAAAGGATTTGTAAGTGCAGTACAATGGAATGGACAGTGTCTTGAAAGGAGGATATAAAATGAACATTGACAAAATCAAAACAAGGTTCGCAGGAGAGCTTCTGTAAAGTTTGGAAGGTAGGAGACGAGATACTGACAGAAGTAAAGCTGTGAGTACCGGGCGTGACCCGTGCTTCGGTAGCTCAGATGGTAGAGCACTTGCCCGCGAAAGGCAAAGGTCCCGAGTTTGAGTCTCGGTCGGGCACACAGTTTTAATCTGCCAGGAAGTTTCATATCAGCGCACACTCTGCTGCAGAGTGAAAATCTCATTCAGGTTGATGGAATTTTGTTAAATTACATCAGGTGATGCTGAAGTAAATGAGACACAAAGTAGTAGGCGACTTTCACTATTTGAGCAGCAAAATGACTCTGAACATCAAAGTAGAGAGGATATAAAATGTAGACTGGTAGCGGAAAGGAAAGCATTTCCAAAGAAGAGAAATGTGTTAACATCAAATATAGATTTAAGTGTTAGGACGTCCTTTCTAAAGGTATTTGTATGGAGTGTAGCTTTGTAAAGAACTGAAACATGGACAATAAGCAGTTCAAACAAGAAAAGAGTAGATGGCTTTGAAATGTGGTGCTACAAAAGAATGCTCAAGATTTTATAGGTAAATTGTGTAACTAATGAGGAGGTACTGAATAGAATTGAGGAGAAAAACTGTGGCATAACTTGACTAACAGAAGAGATTGTTTGATGGAACACATTCTGAGACATCAGGGAATCATCACTTTAGTACTGGAGGGAAGTGCATGTGTGGGTGGGGGGATAAAAATTTCAGGGGAAGACCAAGACACAATTACAGTAAACAGGTTCAAATGAATGTGGATTTTGGTAGTTATTCAGAGATGAAGAGGGCTGCATAAGATAGAGTAGTGTGGAGCGCTGCATCAAACCAGTCTTGGGACTGAAGACCACAACAACAACAACAACAACATCTTGCACCTTTTTTCAGGTGAAATCTTTTATGAGCATGAGAGGAATGAAGAGATTTGTGTGACCATTTTTGGAAAACTGTTTAAAGTCTGTGCTCTTTGAGTCTTTCCTGATGTAATAGTGGCTTGTAATCTACAAACTAATGTCCAACTATAATATTATGGCTGCAAATGAATGTTACCTTTCAATTGGGTTAAAAATGTTTTTTTCAGTCATGGTTGTTATAAGCTAAAGCACTTGTTCATACTGAAAGTAAATATAGTCCCAAATTTTTTTATAAGTATTTGGAGTTGTTCTGTTTGCCTGGTAAGGGAGAGCAGCTTGGGTATTGGCATATTCTGTTTCTGTAATGCCTAAAATATACAATAATCCATTTCATCATCATCATCATCTTTACATTTATGATGGAACTTCAGTACTTTTCTTGTGCTTGTCTGCAGTCCAACATCTCTTCCATATAGTGAGTAGCAATCTATCCCTTTTACAATAGTGACGTTATTCCATCCTTTCCAATTGTTTTAAGAATTCCATCTAGTCATTTATTGAACTCTTCATCTATTAAGTGCCTTATGTCTCCGCCAGTACCTCCCTCCCTGTGCCTTATGGTTAAAATCTGGCATTAAAATTCAGTTACTGAATGTTCTGCTTTCATGTTGGCTGCACACAAGAACTGACTTATTTTATGCTTACAGTAGCACTACTGACTTTTGAGTCCTATAACAATAACATGGAACTTCCTGGATTGAAAATTACATAAAGTAAGGGAAAGGCAACAACTTATCTATAGAGGACTGGCACATAGTGCATAGAGACATGTAACAGGAAACAGTTAACACTGGTTTTCAAAATACTGCTCTTTTTGTAGTAAGAGTACACAAACTCACACACAACCATACTGACACCCAAATGTACACAGTCACACACTGTTTTCTATTCCTGTGCTCTACATGTCAGTCATCTATAGGTGAGTAGTTTACTTTTCTTTGTTCTATGACTTTTGATTTGGTTAAGTTTTGGAACAAGTTATGTACAAAGGCATGCAGAAAAGTAATGCTTCTGAATATTTTATGTGAAAACTCATAAATTTTTAAAAAATACAACAAGTTTATTAACATTCTGTGTCTTTATTCTTCATATCTACATATTTATTTCTCACTGTAGTCATCTAGTGACTAACTCATTTCTCCCAATGTGAGACCAGTTTGTTGATACCATCACTGTAGAATATTTGACTTCTTCAACAGAGCCACAACCTCACCTCCTCTTGCACCACTTCATCACTAACAAAGTGAAGTCCTAGAAGGTGTACTTTAAATTTTGGGAACACATGAAAATTTGATGCGGCCAAGTCAGAACTGTATGAAGGGCAAATGGTGGCAGTGAACCCGTCGGACTTTTGCACTTGTCGTAGCACTCTTGTGTGGTCTGGGATTGTCGCAATGAAGGGGAAGGTACTCCATGTGTGGATGAAATCTTAAAATCTGAAACCCCATTACAGCATGCTGTTCCTTATGCACCAACACAGTAAAATCACATGCCACTATATTACACGTACAATGAAGAGCTCTGTAAAAGCAGTGGGCTGCAAATATGTAGACATGAAGAATAAAGATATAGAATGTTAATAATGTTTGTTTTATTTAAAAAGCTTTAAGAGTTTTCACATAAAAAATTTGAAGGCATTACTTTTCATCCCTCTTACTTCAATATTTTAGTTGAGCTGGAGTACTACAAGCACATATGAAGACGAACTTACACAATTTTGAAATTAATAATGTGAAATAAATACACAAATAAACCACATGACTGGATAATCCAATAACAGTATATTAATGAAACACAGCTGAATGCCCTTAAGGTTTTATCCATGAAGGGAGATATAATTCACCTGAAAATATGATCTGACACATCAACCTTTCTTCAGTCACAAAGTAGTGCCTCCTATTTTTATTTTTGAAGAATTTCAGTGCAACTACAACATTGAAGTTAATTTATCACTTTTCGGTATAATCCCTGTCCATATCCACTATTTTGGCCCATCTTTTAACATGGGGATGTATTCAGTCTGACGTCTATTGATGCCAGGTGAAGGCTGCATGGCGGTTGACACAAGGCTTCTCATCCAATTTTCACAATACCTTCAGTGGTGTGGTGACTGGTGTCATGCAAAAGAAAAACATCTGCCATTGATTTTGAGGGGCGAACCCATTGGATATGGCTTTAAGCCGTTTGATGGTTCTAATGCACTGGACAGAATTTATTGTGCATCCCTAGTCCAAAAATCAACCATAACCACATCATCGGCATCCCAAAATATTTTAGCCATAACTTTCCCTGCCAGTCACACAGTTCTGAACTTTTTCTCCTTCAGTGAATTGCTGTGATGACATTCCACTGACTGCCTCTTTGGTTCTGATTCAAAAAAATGAATTCATGTTTTGTCACTGGTCACTGTTTTCTTCCAGAAGCTCCCCTCCCTGTAAGAGTTGATAGGCAACTGTTTTTCTTGTCTCTTTATTCTGGTCAGTTAACAGTATTGGTACTCAAGTTGCACAAACCTTCGATATCCCAGTTGTTGAATAATCATCGTCACACTGCCTTTACTGAGGGAGGTAATGCAACATAAATCATCTGCAGTCACACAGCAGTTACCACAAATGATGTCATCAACTCGCTGAATATTGTGTGGCTCACTGCAGTGTCTGGCCTGCTGCTCCATGTTTTGTCAGCCAGTGGTGTTTGCCCTTCAGCTTCATTACAGTGATCAACACATTGTCTAATAGAGTTGCATCACCACACACATTTTTCAGCCTTTGATCAATGTGAGTGAGCATTTCACCTTCTGCATTCAAGAATTCTGTCACAGAATGCTGTCTTATATGAACATCGATGTTGGCCATTTTGCAAGCAACTGCAGAAATGGCATCCACTGATGCAAAAAGTTACTGCTACAGTGGACAAGAGAAGAAGCTTTGCAGGATGGTGCAAAATTCAAAATTTTCACTTGAAAATAACTAGCATTACTTTTTGGCTGACCCTTATAATATAACAAATATGTGTTCTATAGTGCGTATTGCATCCTTGCTAGAAGGCCTTTCCTGAAACTCTAGCATTAGCAACAAAAATCACGAAAATTTATGTAGTAGATCATGCTTACAGGATCGAGCATGAAGCCATTAACACTACCGGCAAGAGCTAACACAACCATGGTGGCACTTCCATACAGAGCATATCCTGCTGTGACAAGCTGCTTGCCTGGCTGAAGGGCATCTGCCACAGTAGGTGGGCCACTAGTTACTTTCCTGAAAGTTAAAAATTATAAAGTTTAACATAAATGTTGTGTAAGAAACAAAGGATATGTTTCAAAATTAAGTTTGAAATGAATGGAAACAGCACCAGTTTCACCTCTCTTTCCATAAAACAAGATACTAAATGAAAGAACAACTCTCATTCATTTATTTATGTATCATGTTATTAACATCCCATAATGAAGGAGAACCTTGAGGCACACAGAACAAGCCAAGGTACACATTAAACAAAAGATAAGCAGCAATTAGGAACCAAACATATATAATAAATAAACAATGAAATGTTAGTTCTTAAACAAGTTGAATTTAACATGTGCTTCCCAAGTCACACACACTACATACTGTTTATAAGGTTCTGGGGCCTAATGTTGGATGTTGTTTGTTCATCATCTTCCTCCTTTACAGAGAGTACATGGCCAACAATATCCATGAGTTTAATAAACTCTGAAAAGTTCGTAAGATTATGGGCAGTTGCCTTACAGAAATATTGTGCCATTTCTACACATGTGACGGTGCCCCAGGGAACATTATAAATGGTTACCATGAATGCCCTAGAAAACAAACAGTTCTGTTTGTACACAACTGCAAGATCAATATTTGAATGACCACAATGTTATATCTGTATATGTTTCAATGTTATATCTGTATATAACATTGTGGTCATTCCCTATTTACCATGAACATTGCTACTTGTCATGAAACTAAAAGGAGTTATCCCCTCGAATCTACTTAATTGTTTAACTTGTAGGACTTGCTAATATGCTACCAGTATGTTTTTATGTTTCTTTTGAATCTGTGGCAAATCCTAATTTTTTGCTATATGTTTTTGAGCACTTATGAAGACCTTTGCACCACTCAAGAAATTGCTTAAAAATAGTCCCTCTCTCTTTCATCTGTACACCACCATAACAGTTCATGTTTAAATGATTATATGTAGACATTATTCTACTTCTCAAATGTAGTTAACATTAATTTTTAATCTGCAGTAGGATCATAAAAGCTAATAATATAGGTTGACAACTATGTTTGCTTACATGTTTAGTTATAGGTCCATTGAAATGGTCCACTCTATACAATGCATTCTCTAAACTGACTATGACTACCTAAGTAAAGTGGAAGGAGAGGAAGGAGACAGTCACTTAATAGTAAAAGTGTTGAATCATAAACAGGCAAACAAAAAAGAATAAAAACTTTGCTAGCTCTTAGACAAATCTTTTAATGTGATAGTGTGCACTATAGCCCATTGAAGGATTTGTCTGAAAGCTGGCAAAGTTTTCATTCTTTTATGTGTGCCTGTTGATGATTCAATATTTCTACTATTAAGTGAATTGTCTCCATTACTCTTAAATTATTTGCATTCTGCCAGAACTTTCCTTGCCACATTTAATTGATGTGTCATTGCTATTTGTATAAATAAGTTCACTGTTGTTGCCCTGTGTCTTGTGCTATGTCCTCCCCCAGTTTCATTTTTTTACACTAGAGAATCATCTCCCTTCTTTAAGCAGACTGTACCCAAATTCCACATTTAAATTTTTTTCTTTGCAAATTTATGTGAGAATGTCTTATCTCCCCCTCCCCCCTCTCCCCCTCCCCCAGTTTTCTTTATTACAAATCTCACACATCTATAAATTATATAATCTGATGTTTTAAGACTAAGATTGACAATATCATTTTACAAATAAATGATATCAATATAATAGAGGGAAACATTCCACGTGGGAAAAATTATATATAAAAACAAAGATGAGGTGACTTATCGAACGAAAGCACTGGCAGGTCGATAGACACACAAACAAACACAAACATACACACAAAATTCAAGCTTTCGCAACAAACTGTTGCCTCATCAGGAAAGAGGGAAGGAGAGGGAAAGACGAAAGGAAGTGGGTTTTAAGGGAGAGGGTAAGGAGTCATTCCAATCCCGGGAGCGGAAAGACTTACGCTTGTGTCTGTATGTGTGGATGGATATGTGTGTGTGTGCGAGTGTATACCTGTCCTTTTTTCCCCCTAAGGTAAGTCTTTCCGCTCCCGGGATTGGAATGACTCCTTACCCTCTCCCTTAAAACCCACTTCCTTTCGTCTTTCCCTCTCCTTCCCTCTTTCCTGATGAGGCAACAGTTTGTTGCTAAAGCTTGAATTTTGTGTGTATGTTTGTGTTTGTTTGTGTGTCTATCGACCTGCCAGCGCTTTCGTTCGGTAAGTCACCTCATCTTTGTTTTTATATATCATTTTACAAATATTATATATAAAAACAAAGATGAGGTGACTTACCGAACGAAAGCGCTGGCAGGTCGATAGACACACAAACATACACACAAAATTCAAGCTTCGCAACAAACTGTTGCCTCATCAGGAAAGAGGGAAGGAGAGGGGAAGACGAAAGGAAGTGGGTTTTAAGGGAGAGGGTAAGGAGTCATTCCAATCCCGGGAGCGGAAAGACTTACCTTAGGGGGAAAAAAGGACAGGTATACACTCGCACACACGCACATATCCATCCACACATACAGACACAAGCAGACATATTTAAGGACAGGTATACACTCGCACACACGCACATATCCATCCACACATACAGACACAAGCAGACATATTTAAGGACAGGTATACACTCGCACACACGCACATATCCATCCACACATACAGACACAAGCAGACATATTTAAGGACCTTAAATATGTCTGCTTGTGTCTGTATGTGTGGATGGATATGTGTGTGTGTCCGAGTGTATACCTGTCCTTTTTTCCCCCTAAGGTAAGTCTTTCCGCTCCTGGGATTGGAATGACTCCTTACCCTCTCCCTTAAAACCCACTTCCTTTCGTCTTCCCCTCTCCTTCCCTCTTTCCTGATGAGGCAACAGTTTGTTGCGAAAGCTTGAATTTTGTGTGTATGTTTGTGTTTGTTTGTGTGTCTATCGACCTGCCAGCGCTTTCGTTCGGTAAGTCACCTCATCTTTGTTTTTATATATAATTTTTCCCACGTGAAATGTTTCCTTCTATTATATTGATATCATTTTACAAATAATTACACGTACTGATCTTCTTGTCAGAGATGAATTTAGTTACTAGATCTTGTAGTAAACATTTCTGTACATACCTGTAGATAGCAAAGATTGAACCAATTGAAACAAGGCAGTCAATATTGGAGGAACCGTCAAGAGGGTCAAAGCACACCACATACTTTCCTTGTTTGTCAGTTTCCACCTACAAATTCACCACATTCATACAAATAATTCATCAACAAAATTACTTATTACCTAAGTATATAAATAACAATAAACAAAATAGCAAACAATGGAAAATCTAGAATGGAATAATGACAATATTGTGAAAAGGGTAGGTGTTACTCACCATATTGTGAACATGCTGAGTCACAGACGGGCACAACAAAAAGACTATCAAACAAGTAAGCTTTAACTGGAATTCTGATGAAGGACCTTTCTGTCAAAAGCTTACTTGATGGGCAGAGTTTTTGTTGTGCCTACTTTCCATTCAGCATCTTTGCTAAATGGAGAGTAGCTACAATTGTTCGCATAATATTGTTAGTGATTGAAGTAGCATATATAAACTTAGGAAAGAACTCTTATACTGCTAAAAGTTTCAACTGTTGACAAACTTTGAATGTGTTAAGAACTCTTGTGACTCTTGTCTATGTGCTTTGTATGTACTACAGGGAACTACTGTCAGGAAATCAAACACAAATACACACATACACAACTATATAATCAAATCAATAACAACAGTTGCTGATGTGCTGTGTCCAAGGTTGGGAACATATTGAACAAAATAACAAATCTTCTACAGCCCTCCAGTCCTCTTGTTGATGAAAAATTTAGTTGGTACATCTTGTGCAAAAATAATTATATAATTTCTACAAAATTTTGTTGTATATAAGTTATTTCTTCACATAAAACAAGTCTGTCTGTGCTTTGCCTTGCTTGACCCATCATTACCTAATAATTCTCAAAAATTCATGAATAATTTATTGTGTGATCTTCTTGAGTAGTCTGTTTCTGCTAGTATTAGATTCCTTGTCAAATACAGACACACTCACAAAAATATTAATTACATGGAGGGAATGGACTAAATTAATACCATGCATTTTCAAAACTAGAAGTCACTTTTCTGAAGTGTTTTAGATAATGCCAATGGGGAACTATGAACTGCTTAATTTCTCAATGAAGAAAGTGATAGCACAATTTAACATTTTCTGATGGCTGCTGCAGTGCTTGACCAACATTATTTGTTTGCTAACATTTGCTGAAAATGAAGCATTCAGGGACTTTAAGTGCTTCAGTTTATCAATTCAGAACTGGGGAGTCAAGCCCTAAGGAAAAAGTTTGCAGATGGTGCCGGACACATTATAATTCTCCATGTCACCTAGCAACATTGGCTATTAACTAACAGAAATCATATTATAGTTTCAGTGTTCCTCACTTAGCTTGATATAAGCAACGAAGGTAGAATTCAAGGTCCCATTGGCACTGAGTTGGATCAATAGCTCAGTTTAAGAAGGATGGAGGAGATAACTGTCCATGACCTTTATTATATGAGGTGTCCTGGCATTCAACTGAAATGAATTAGGAAAAGCAAATTAGCTGGAATGGGAATTTACAAACCTCCTGACTGGAATCATACCATGATGTCTTTACCACAGTTCTACTTAGTACGCTTTCTTAATGTTAGATCACAAAAAGTCTGAGAGATAAAAATTTCTGACAACTGTGTCATTTCATCCTCTGTTTGTGGAAGTAGCTTTGATTTAATTGTGTTGTTAGCTTAGCTTTTTACAATTTTTAAAACCACCAGATTCTTGTTTTCCAGTTTACACAACTTCTTTCTACTTCAAATAACATCTCTAGATGGTGTATATTCATTTTGTTTATGCTCACATCAGTATTTCTATGACAAAATGTGGAATCCACCAATTATATTGTGCTCCATGTATCTACTAGCAAGTTATAGATCAGGAAGCAGATAATGGAAGGGGCAGATCAACTCTTATTTCACACAGGATTACTATTCAGCTTTATAAAACTGACATGTTGGAAATACTTACCTCAATTACATTTTCATTTTCCTCACTTACAAGCAGACATGTTGTGAATGAGGATCTTAACATATTAATAAACAGCTCATTGGATAACACATCAAGTTTCTTCACATCTTCACCCTGGACATTTGTTGTTCCAGCTATACCATACCTACAAACAGAAATAAGGAATCAAAAGCTATAAGAAAGGAGACAGAATTTAACATTTGATATTGAGCACGAGAAGAGTATCAGTTTAGCTGAGATGATCCATTCATTACAAGCTCAGATTCTGAATATATAGTGAAGGAACGGATAGTTGATACCTCCAACCACAAATGTCATAAAGAAAATTGCTTCCCAGAAAATGGTGAATGTGGCCCTATGCACTGATCCGTGTGTCTGGAAGCACTAATAAGAAAACTTTTGGTAAACATTTAGAGCACAGCTGTCATTGTATCTTTCTTAATTCTCTAGAAGTGCGAGGGATAATGTTTATCATTCAGCTCCAAGGTCATAAATTTATCGTCACTGACTTTGGTATGACTCCATCCAGTGAATTAGCTACACCAGTTTTCACATTTCACAAGCAAGAGCCTTCATATTTCATTTTCCATTTAGAACTGTGGGCACAAAAAGAGCCTTCATTAAAAAAAAAAAAAAAAAGATGAGACGTAGCTTTCTCTGTGTTGTTTGAAGGAATGATACTGACCTTTACAATACAGTGGAGATGCTGAGTCACAGATAGGCACAACAAAAAGACTCTCACAATTAAAGGTTTTGGCCATTAAGGCCTCCATCAACAATACATGACAGACACTCACACACGCACACACACACACACACACACACACACACACACACACACACACACACACACACACACACACACGCACGCCCAAATCAACTCTCACACACACACGACTGCAGTCTTTGCCTGAAACTGAAAAGTGTGATTTCCATTGCCTGAGACTGCAATCGTGTATATGAGGTGCGTTTGCGTGAGTGTGTGTGTGTGTGTGTGTGTGTGTGTGTGTGTGTGTGTGTGTGTGTGTCAGGCATTATGTGACTGCTTAGAAGCAAGAGAAGAAGTCTACTTCAGGATTTTGTTTTGTACCTTCTGTCCTCTCATGAGGCTTCTATCTACATCTTCATTTACATGCATACTCTGCAAATCACATTTAAGTGCCTGGCAGAGGGTTCATCGAACCACCTTCACAATTCTCCATTATTCCAATCTCATATAGCACGCGGAAAGCATGAACACCTATATCT
Organism: Schistocerca serialis cubense; assembly: GCF_023864345.2. NCBI lineage: Eukaryota > Metazoa > Arthropoda > Insecta > Orthoptera > Acrididae > Schistocerca > Schistocerca serialis. Next base: position 11,001,545 of record NC_064644.1, read on the forward strand.
TTCCCTATGAGCTCTGATTTCCCTTATTTTATCATGGTGATCGTTCCTCCCTATGTAGGTCGGTGTCAACAAAATATTTTCACATTCGGAAGAGAAAGTTGGTGACTGGAATTTCGTGAGAAGATTCCGTCGCAACTAAACACGCCTTTCTTTTAATGATGTCCAGCCTAAATCCTGTATCATTTCTGTGACACTCTCTCCCATATTTTGTGATAATAAAAAACATGCTGCCTTTCTTTGAACTTTTTCGATGTACTCCACCAGTCCTACCTGGTAAGGATCCCACACCGCACAGCAGTATTCTAAAAGAGGATGGACAAGTGTACTGTATGCAACTCCTTAGTAGGTCTGTTACATTTTCTAAGTGTCCTGCCAATAAAAAACAGTCTTTGGTTAGCCTTCCCCACAACATTTTCTATGTGTTCCTTCCAATTTAAGTTGTTCATAATTGTAATATCTAGGTATTTAGTTGAATTTATGGCTTTTAGATTAGACTGATTTATCATGTAACCAAAGTTTAACGAGTTCCTTTTAGCACTCATGTGGATGACCTCTCACTTTTTGTTATTTAGGGTCAACTGTCACTTTTTGCACCATTCAGATATCTTTTCTAAATCATTTTGCAGTTTGTTTTGATCTTCTGATGAAAACATTATTAGTCAATAAACAACAGCGTCATCTGCAAACAACCGAAGATGGCTGCTCAGATTGTCTCCCAAATCATTTATATAGATAAGGAACAGCAAAGGGCCTATAACACTACCTTGGGGAGTGCCAGAAATCACTTCTGTTTTACTTGATGACACATGTACCTCTTCACTATTTTCTGATTGATTTCCTATTATAATGAATAAAATACCAGAACTGAGCAAAAAGTCCTGACTTTGTTTTTCTAATTTTATTTCTATGGCCCTTTTCCGTGATATCCTAGCTAGATAATTCTAAAGTAAGTACTTATTCAGTTACAGTAGCATGCATCTTACTTTACTGGTCATCATCCAGTATTATAAAGCATCCTTCATCAATGACACCTGAAAGAATCTTCCAAGTGATGCAACATTTCTTCCATACTGTATTGTGGTCATGACCAGAAAATAAGATGCATGCTCCAGAAATATGGGGTTTATTACACTCTGTTAAAAGATATCATAGGTCTTTGAGCACCTGTGAATGAGCCTTTTGCTGAGCATATGTGTCACATAAAGCAAAGGGATCTGGAGAAGTCAGCCATCATTGAGTATTGTATAGAGAACAATATATATATTTAAAAACAAAGATGATGTGACTTACCAAATGAAAGTGCTGGCAGGTCGATAGACACACAAACAAACACAAACATACGCACAAAATTCAAGCTTTCACAACCAGCGGTTGCTTCATCAGGAAAGAGGGAAGGAGAGGGAAAAACGAAAGGATGTGGGTTTTAAGGGAGAGGGTAAGGAGTCATTCCAATCCCGGGAGCGGAAAGACTTGCCTTGGGGGGACAAAAAGGACAGGTATACACTCGCACACACACACATATCCATCCGCACATACACAGACACAAGCAGACATTTGTCAAGGCAAAGAGTTTGGGCAGAGATGTCAGTCGAGGCAGAAGTACAGAGGCAAAGATGTTGTTGAAAGACAGGTGAGGTATGAGCGGCGGCAACTTGAAATTAGTGGAGGTTGAGGCCTGGCGGATAATGAGAGGAGAGGATATACTGAAGGGCAAGTTCTCATCTCAGGAGTTCTGACAGGTTGGTGTTAGTGGGAAGTATCCAGATAACCTGGACGGTGTAACACTGTGCCAAGATGTGCTGGCCGTGCACCAAGGCATGTTTAGCCACGGGGTGATCCTCATTACCAACAAACACTGTCTGCCTGTGTCCATTCATGCAAATGGACAGTTTGTTGCTGGTCATTCCCACATAGAAAGCTTCACAGTGTAGGCAGGTCAGTTGGTAAATCACATGGGTGCTTTCACGCATGGCTCTGCCTTTGATCGTGTACACCTTGTGGGTTACAGGACTGGAGTAGGTGGTGGTGGGAGGGTGCATGGGACAGGTTTTACACCGGGGGTGGTTACAAGGGTAGGAGCCAGAGGGTAGGGAAGGTGGTTTGGGGATTTCACAGGGATGAACTAAGAGGTTACGAAGGTGTCATCTTCATGATCTGGACTCACAGTGAAGAAGAACTCCAGAATTTCCTCTCCAACCTCAACTCCTTTGGTTCCATCAGATTCACCTGGTCCTACTTCAAATCCCATGCCACTTTCCTTGACGTTGACCTCCATCTGTCCAATGGCCAGCTTCACACGTCCGTCCACATCAAACCCACCAACAAGCAACAGTACCTCCATTATGACAGCTGCCACCCATTCCACATCAAACGGTCCCTTCCCTACAGCCTAGGTCTTCGTGGCAAACGAATCTGCTCCAGTCCAAAATCCCTGAACCATTACACCAACAGCCTGAAAACAGCTTTCGCATCCCGCAACTACCCTCCCGACCTGGTACAGAAGCAAATAACCAGAGCCACTTCCTCATCCTCTCAAACCCAGAACCTCCCACAGAAGAACCACAAAAGTGGCCCACTTGTGACAGGATACTTTCCGGGACTGGATCAGACTCTGAATGTGGCTCTCCAGCAGGGATACAACTTCCTCAAATCCTGCCCTGAAATGAGATCCATCCTTCATGAAATCCTCCCCACTCCACCAAGAGTGTCTTTCCGCCGTCCACCTAACCTTCGTAACCTCTTAGTTCATCCCTATGAAATCCCCAAACCACCTTCCGTACCCTCTGGCTCCTACCCTTGTAACCGCCCCCAGTGTAAAACCTGTCCCATGCACCCTCCCACCACCACCTACTCCAGTCCTGTAACCCACAAGGTGTACACAATCTAAGGAAGAGCCACGTGTGAAAGCACCCACATGATTTACCAACTGACCTGCCTACACTGTGAAGCTTTCTATGTGGGAATGACCAGCAACAAACTGTCCATTCGCATGAACGGACACAGGCAGACAGTGTTTGTTGGTAATGAGGATCACCCTGTGGCTTAACATGCCTTGGTGCACGGCCAGCACATCTTGGCACAGTGTTACACCGTCCGGGGTATCTGGATACTTCCCACTAACACCAACCTGTCCCGATACACCAAGATATAACTCGAGCTCTGAGGTGTCATCATAACTCTCTTGTGATTGGCCTGAGGTCATAATATACCTTCATAGTGTTGCTGTACTGTCATTATGGAGATTAGATGGACGAATTTTTGTTACTTCATTTAACTGAATATTGCTGCTCATCTAGTTCTAAAGAGACTGACTAAAGGAAAAAGGCCCAAAAAAGTCACACTGTACACAGACATTATCTTTTAAAACATCAAGAATATATTGTCATAGATAAGTCCAAGAAGATATCATACTTTATTATGTATTATACTGACCAAATAACACTTTCATAAGATTTAAGTGACTAGGGCACATCATTTGTGAATAGCATCCATGGATGAAATGATAAGATAAGCATGTAAGACTATACACCATTCAGTGGCTTTCAAAGTATAGATCTTGATGGATTTATTAAAACAATTCCTTTTAAAGGTAGATCTTTGGTTTCTTTGTGGAATCTATGCAAGGATTTCAGGAAGTGCTAACATTCTTACTTACTACATTTCACATGTGACTTGTTACTTGCTAAAAGCATTTCAACTCTATGCTCTTTTTATGACTTTTGTATCTGACACTACAGACATGTATCCGTGGAATGTTAACTTTGGTAAGTGTACGTAGAGTATACCGTTGTGGTGATCATTGATTGCCAATGACTCTGGAACGAGGAGTGCTCTTTCTTCGGATGCAGTGAGCTAGGTAAAATGTTGAGACTTTATTCATTTTCACATGATGTGCTATATTTTTGTGTAACCATGCATGAATAAAGAGTGTTTGATTGTAAATGTTGGTTATTTTCATCCGAGAACTCATCAGCATTGACAGAAAACTCGCATTGATGACCCTGTTGTGATATGAACACACAACAAATGCAGGTTTTCTATCAAGGCCAGTGAGATCCCAGACAGAAATAACCAACATTTATAATAAAACATTCTTTATTCACATATGATCACACAAAAATATAGCGCAGCATGTGAAAACAAACAAAGTCTCAACGTTTTCCAAAGCGCACTGCATCCAAAGATAGAGCACCCCTCATTTCTGAGTCATTGACATTCGATGGTCACCACAAAGTCCTCCCTTCTTCCCCCCTCCCTCTTCTCCCCCTGGGAAGTGCAAAGCACTGGAGAAAGGAAGTGGCCATTGTTGAACACAGGGGTGTTGTAGGCTGCTTGACGGGTGCTGGTTGATCATGCAAGGTAGTATGACCACCCATGTCGTGGCTCGTCTCGTCTGAATGGAAGGCACGGGTGGACTATTTTTTGTAGTCGGGAAGGTTCATGCAGAGTAGACTAGAGGAGGCATAGTCTGCCATGCAGTAAGGCAGGTGGACTGATTGTCCTGCGCATGTGAATGGTGCAGCACAGGAGGTGTCGGTGTCGCGGGAGCAGCGAAGAGAGGATGCGTATTTTGAACATGCCATTGGTTCTGAGTGTTGCTGTTATTCCAGCTATATCCACCTCATCTGGAACGGGGTCTGTGCACAGGATGGTCACATGTGAAATGGGTGTGGCCTCGTGCAAAGCTCCCCTCACACGAAGGATGAAGAGTGATCCACCTTGGAACTGTAAGGAAAGTTTGTTGCGGAGATACCCAGAAGTGTTGGTAGAAAATCAAATCTCATCAGAGGTAATCACAGGGGGTGCTGAAGGAGAAGGGAGGGGGGTGGAATATTGTAGCTCGTGCGAAACACTAGAACACTCTGGGGGAACAGCAGGTGACATCACTTGCGATGATTTAATGTCACATGCAGTGTGTGGTTGAACCTGAGGGAGCAGATCATCATATACAAAGTGTGAGTGAGGAAAGAGAGGGAGATCATCACATGCAACCTCTGAGCGACTGACAGGCATAGGCTCAATGCATGCAGGGTCCTGTTGGTGCACAGGCAGAGGGGTGCTACGTGCAGGTTCTGAGCCATCCTGCGATGCTGGAGAATCTGACTCTAGAGGTTGTGGGATGGATTCTTCAATCATCCAAACTGGTTTAACCTACTGAAGTGAAAACATCTGATGCTGGTCGTTGATATCCAAAGTATTAGCCATGTATACCAATACCCAATGCAGGCCAGAGTAAAGTGGCAGTAGTGCTAGTTTAACTGTGTCATCCTGTAACATAATAAACTCGCATAAGTCGAGAGCCAAATCCATGAAAACTGGGGGTTGGTACGCAGTTGTGGAGGAGGTATATGGATAGCAGCTATATGCAGTCGAAGATGATCGACAACAGTGGGGAAGTCTGATAGGTCGACGGTTGCAGCATCGTCGATAAAATCAGCTGGGAGGACTAATGTCTCACCATACAGGACCTCAGCAGGTGACAATTGGAGGTCTGCCTTACAAGCCATATGGGTTCCTAACGTGACCCAGGGAAGGGCGTCGAACCACCCATCACAATGGCACACGAGAGCTGCTTTCAGGGTCCTGTTCCAACACTTGATGAGCCCGTTGCTCTGAAGGTGTTATGCTGTAAACCAAAATTTATTCACACCACAGAGCATGCAGAGTTTGTTAAATAACAGTGATTCAAACTGCCTACGCTGGTTGGTGGTGATGGTAGTAGGGCACCTTAATTTAGCTATCCAGGAAGATACAAATGCTCATGTTATCAAATCTGCCATTATGTCCACAAGACAGATCACCTCTACCCATCATGTAACAAAGTCAATGATAGACAAGATATATCTGAAACCATCAGACAATGGCTAATGGCCCGATTAGGTCTAGGTGCACTTGTCTGGATGACACTGTAAAACAGGCACTACAGCTGCCTTACTCTGGCCTGCATCAGGTATTGGCATGCAGGGATAATACTATGAACATCCTCATCAATGGCAGGTGTCAGAGTTTGACATTCATAGGTTAAACCAGCTCGGATGATTAAGGAACCCATCCCACAGCCTCTTGAGTCGACTTCTCCACTGTCCCATAATGGATCCTGAACCAACACATACCACCCCTCTGTCTGTGCACCGACCAGATCTTGTATGCGTTGAGCCTACGCCCATCACTTGCTCATTGCTGTCATGTGATGATCCTCCTTCCTATCCTCACTCAGACTCTGCATGTGACGGTGCACGCCTCATATTCATCCACACACTGATGGTGACATTGAATCATCTCAAGTTCTGTTACCTGCTGTTCCCTCAATGTGCTCTCATGTTTCTCCAGAGCTACAACATCCCCCCCCCCTTTCTCCCATAGCACCCCCTATGACTACCATTGACGAGATTTGCTTTTTTGTCAAACACTTTTAGATTCCTGTGCAATGAGGTTTCCTTACAGCTCCAAGGTGGATCACTCTTTGTCATTCTTGTGAGGGCACTTTCCATGAGGCCACACCAACTTCACATGTAATTATCCTGTGCACAGTCCCCACTCCAGATGAGGTAGATGTGGCTGGAGTAACAGTGACACTCAGCACCAACGGGATGCTCAAGGTACGTGTCCCCCTCTTTACCATTCCCCTGACACTGCCACCTCCTGTGCTGGTCCAGTTCACACATGCAAGTCGACCAGTCTGCCCTCCTTATTGGATGGTGGACTATACCTTCTCTAGTCCACCCGGTATGGATCTCCCAAAATCCATGAGAAATGGTCCACCCATATCCTCCATTCAGATCAGTTATGGCCTGGGTAGCCATTCTACCTTGCACAATTAACCAACACCCATTGCACAGCCTATAACACCCCTGTATTTGACAATGCCCATTTTCCTGCCCAGTTCCTCACACTCCCAAGTGGGGGGACTCTGGTGTGACCATCAATTGTCAATGACTCTGTGGTGTTGGAAAGTGCAGAAATTGAATGCACGACAGAGGATATGGACCTGGATACCCACTAGGGGACTCTGTGCTCCAGCACACACCTGTGCTGCAAGCCTCGCCGTGCGAATGTGCCACTCTCCAATACCTCGTGAAGTCCACGGCCAATCACGTTTCCCATGGTCATGTATTTAGGTAGCTGCATGGCTTTACCCTGGCAGTCTGGTACTCACCGTAGTTCGCGTGTGCATCTTGGCCGTACTGCATTCCAGTTCTGTGTGTCGAGATACATACTGTTGGTGTTTGGAGTGTTCCTGTGTTGTGTTGTCTCACCGTGTTTATCACCTCAGTTCTTGCTTGATTGCCTCGTGTTGTATCCTGGTCAGTTATAGCATTTGTCATTCCCTATTTGTTCATCTGTCCTGTCTGTTCATTGTTAATGATACCTCCAGTGTCTTCCCCAGCTGATGGCTTTGCATCTCGCTTCTCTGCCGTACACTGCTCGTCAATCACCCGTGGCTATAACAGGACTCTGGAATGAAGATTGCTCTTCTTTGATGCAGTGAGCTTTGGAAAACATTGAGATTTCATTTGTTTTCATATGCTGCACTATATTTTCGTGTGATTGTGCATGAAGAAAGAGTGTTTGATTGTAAATGTTGGTTATTTCTATCCATGGACTCATCAGCATCAATAGAAAACCCACCCTATGTTGCTTCTGTTGTTGATAATGGCCATACAAGAAAGAGGGCAAGACTTGATGGTTAATATGTAGACTACCATTCTCAAATAATACTAAGGACTCTACTTGCAGTCTGATTAAAATTACTTGCTAGTTGACACTTCACTCCCTGGTACTTAGTTCCTACAATCAGAATCATCAGTATCTTGCACCAACTGTCCATCATTGTCTTTGCACTACAACGAAGCATCAGTTCACTTCCAGTTTTTGAGTAGTGTGGTGTACACATGTAATCTCTTATCCAGGATAGTTGGCAGTCAATTTAACTTGTTTAGTTAAAGTCACAAGTTATCTCACATTTTAAAAGTTAGTGGAAATGTAAAAATCTCCAGCCTCCTCTTCCAACTTAGCAAGAACCCTTAAAAAATTTAAACCCATGTGTTATTGTTCCATGGTACCAACTGCCTGTTGAACTAAGTGACAGCATTCATTTCAACATTTCTCTCTTGGCACCAACTATTTTGTTGTATTTGTTGTGACTACAGAAAACCCAGAATGTCTGCATGTTCAGTGTACTCAACAATGAAGAGTAGGTTTTTTTATTTATTTATTTACGTACTGAATCTTTGAGGTACATATACCATACCTTAGATGTTGGATAAAATGACATTACATTAATATACTGTTACATTGATTGTATACATTACAATTATAAATTGTTACATTGCTGTATTGTTACATTACATTTTTATATTGTTACAACCGAAATTAACTTATTTTTCAAGATACTGTGTTACTGAGTAAAAACAGTTTTCCAAGAGATATGAAGTTACAGATTTTTTTAAAGCTATGGATTTTGTTTATGGCCTTTAGGTTACTTGGCAGCTTATTAAACAAATGTGAACCTGAGTGATATACACCTTTCTTGCACAGTGTGGTATAACAATGATGTCTGCGTATGTCACTATTTGCCCTTGTATGGTGTTCATGTACAGATTTATTTTGAATAAATACATTTCCATTTTTTAGCATGCTTTTTTAGGAACATTACAACTTCTAGTATATAGATACATGGTAGGGGTAGAATCCCCAGTTCTTTAAAGAATGGTTTGCATGGTTTTCGGTTGGTAACACTTTTCATTATCCTCACAATCTTTCTTTGTTTCCGGAATGTGGTTATGCTATGAGGAGAATTTCCCCAGAATATGATGCCATATAGGGAGTGTATGCAAGCGTAATATCCCATGTGTGTGTGTGCGAGTGTATACCTGTCCTTTTTTCCCCCTAAGGTAAGTATTTCCGCTCCCGGGATTGGAATGACTCCTTACCCTCTCCCTTAAAACCCACATCCTTACGTCTTTCCCTCTCCTTCCCTCTTTCCTGATGAAGCAATCATGGGTTGCGAAAGCTTGAATTTTGTGTGTGTGTTTGTGTTTGTTTGTGTATCTATCAACATACCAAAGTGTAAGGTAATGTAGATAAGTAAGAAAAACAAACCTATAATCTTTGAATTTGGCTTTAGTAGTGTACTGCTTGACAGGGTTACATTGATTAAATATCCAGGCACATTATTGCAAAGCAATATGAAATTGCATGAGAATATAAGGATTGTAGTAGGGAAGGCAAATAGTTGACTTCAGCATATTGGGAAAATTTTAGGAAAGTGTGGTTCATCTGTAAATGAGACCACACTTAGGATACTTGTATGACCCATTCTTGAGTATTGGTTGAGTGTTTAGCATCTGCATAAGGTGTGATTGAAACAATTCAGAGGAAGGCTGCTAGATTTGTTATCAGTAGGTTTGAACAACCTGCAAGTATTACAGAGATGCTTTGGGAACTCAAATGACAATCCCTGGAGGGAAGGTGCTGCATTCTTTTCAAGAAAATTTAGAGAATCAGCATTGAAGCTACTGCAGAATGAGTCTATTGCCGCTATTGTACATTTCACATAAGGATGATGAAGATAAGATAAGGGAAATTGGGGCTCATACAGAGGCATACAGATGGATGTTTCCCCCTTGCACTATTTGCAAGTGGAACAGGAAAGTAAATGACTAGTAGTGGTACAGGTTACATTCTACCATGCACCGCACTATGGCTGGCAGATTATGTATGCAGATCTAGACACACAAATGTTCTTGCCAATTGAGCTAGCCGAGAACAACTCTCAGAACCTTACTTCCACCTTACATCTCTCCTATTTTTCAAACTTCAGCAGCAGCAAAAACTAAGGTTCTGTGTTCGAATCCTCATACTGCAAACTTGTAATCAGCTAAGAAGTTTCATAACAGCCATTCTATTTATAGAATAATGTAAGCACATGGTGGAGAGTTGTCAAAGTTAATACCATAAGATAACACAGTGGATGGAGGCGATAAAGCAGACCAGCAGTTAGTAAAACAATGCAGCAGCTCAGAAAAGTGGGAGAAGTACCTCAGCACACTACTTTTACAACTTTCGGAACTTGCTCTAAGAAATGTGTTTATGCTCTGCAACAAAGAAGGTGTTGATAAGAATCCACTTGAGGTCCAAATTGCTACTATCAAGAAGATAATTTTAAAACATCACAAAGATGAACTTGACTCAAAAGAAGCTGGTCATCCATCTTCAAACAAGACTTAAACACTGGTCATTTTGGAATACTGCAGGCAGTGCAGAATTGGTTCCAGGCAGTCACGTGACCCTCTCCACCACTGATGTAAGTCACGGCAATGAAGTGGTTTGTATGTACCAGTCAGATGTATGGAATCAGCGCAGTAAGATGGGTTGCCGTGACTGAATGGCAGAAAGTAACTATTGCATTGGGACATGTCTGTCACTAAATGTGCATGACAGTGCCTGATTTTTTTGTGTATCGACACGGATTGTCCAACCTCTCTACAAGGAATAGTGTACCACTCCCAGCCATGTAATTTGGCATGACAACAGCAATCATAAAAAAGATCCTAACAAACAGGGACCAGATGTGAGTGTAACACCTTTGTCAGTGACAATTGGTTTCAGACCTGGAAATGCTGCTGTCAGTGAAGCAGAGACATTTAAACCAGCTTCCAGGTGAACAGTGTGAAGGGGACTGCATGCAATGGACATGTTAATCTGAACCACAAAAATTTGAGTGCACACATTGCTCAATGATGCGTTTAACTTACAGTGTATGTAGTGTTAGATTTCAGACAGGTGGTGGTTTTGGCACTGTTGTTCATAGCATCACTTAAGCCCACTCGTTTGGGTTACCATGAACATGATCCAAGATTTTTTTTTTTTTTTTTTTCAACACTCTGCATGACTAAATATCTCCCTTTCTTCTACAGCGTTATCAGAGGTATGCTGTCTAGCAAGATGTTAACAGTCATGTAGGGCTGCACACATTCATTTCTGATTCACACTAACATTCCTGATTTGACTGTGATTCTGATGGTACTATTAAGCCCCGAACATTTTTCTAGCAGAACACACACATGTGTGTGAGAGAGCATGAGAGGGCATTTACATTTTTCTAGAATCTGGGTACAGCGTTTTCCTTCACTATAGAATTCTGTCAAATTTGTAGCAATCATTGTCTGCAACTGCCTTAAACTGTAGATTTAACATTGTGGATTGTGACAAGAAATTCTTCAGGTTTATCAGCTGCCATGTAACTTTGGTTTTCTTAACTGCCACTGTATTCATGAGAAATTATGCCAATTCCTTGCCATGATTGCAGTTTCAGTTTCGCCACTGAACTGCAAATTCACTTTTAAAGAAATGTGCCAAAAAATTTTTTTCGGTCTTTTTTGGCCAATTCCTCATTTGGGTCTGGAAAAAGGAGCTGGTGCAACACCCTGGCACAGGGATTCCATCATTGATTCCCCAACACATAAACATATGTGAAAGTCATATGCCCCCCCCCCACACACACACAACAGTACTACTTTAGTACACTTGAAGAACACAGCCATGCTATATTGTCAATGTCTGTACCTGTACTTAATTCCAAACACACCAGACAAAAATGGAAAATATCACTTTCTACACAAGAAGAGAAGGGGAAAACGAGAAATTTGAAGTAAAAACAAAACACTGCTCTCCAGGATTTGGATCTTCTCAAAATTCATGAGTACAACACTGCGCCACATGAATTCACAGAGGTACGAATTCTGCATTCCAGTTGACATGTTGCACAATAACATGAAAGTGGAGAGAGATGAGCATTAACTAGGTGCAGTCCCAGGCTGATAAAAATTAATTCTACTAGCAGTTCTGTTTAACTTCAGTTATGCCAGTTGACACTAAAAAATAGAACTCATCAGAAGTAAGGCAACAACAAAATTGAAGTGAATAGATGTGAAGTTTTATAAGCAAATGAAGTGTTATATGAGGCCTGTCTAAAAAGTATCTGACCTTTGGCCAGAAAAAAAAAAATATTTCGAGTACCAGATGTGGTTGCGACCCTAATCCCATTCAAAGTAGGCCCCCTTGTTCTTGCACATACTTAGCCCACAAATCCTTCCACTGCTGGAAACACATCCAGAAGTCTTCTTTAGGAATGGTGTTCAGCTCCGTCATCATGTTCTGCATTATCTCTTCTCTTCTCCCAAAATGGGATCCTTTCAATGGCGTCTTCAATTTTCGAAACAACCAGAAACTGCAAGGAGCCATATCTGGAGAGTAGGGAGTTTGAAAAATGGCTGTAATTCCATGTTTGGCCAAGAAATTTTGGATCAAGTGGGATGAATGTGCGAGGGCATTGTCATGATTCAGTTGCCAGTTTTTCGCCGTCCACATGTCTCGTCTTTTGTGCTGAACTGCATCGCGGAGTCACTGGAGAACATCTTAATAGTACTCCTTTGTCACTGTTGTCCTTCTGGTGCATATTTGTGATGCACAATTCCACAGACATCAAAGAACACTGTCAGAATCACCTTGATTTTGCTTCACACCTGCTGCACTTTCTTCGGCCTTGCAGACTCGGGATGCTTCCATTGCGACAATTGTCTATTTGTGTCTGGGTCGTACCAGTACACTCATGACTCATATCCAGTTATCACGGTGTTCAGAAACCCAGGATTAGTGTTGGTGGTGTCCAGAAGGTCCTGTGCAACATCAAAACGGAGGTCCTTTTGTTCCGGCGACAACTTTGGCAAGAATTTCACAGCGACTCGGTGCATGTTCAAATCGTCACGCAAAATTGCATATGCAGAATCTTTACTCAGTCCAACCTCTAGGGCAATCTCCTGCACAGTCAAACGATGATCTGCCATCACCAAATTTTGTACCCTCTCAACAGCAGCTGCACTTCAAGCAGTTTGGCGACTGCCAGAATGCTGGTCACTCTCCGCTGATGTGTGGCCATTTTTGAATTGGTTGAACCACTCCTTAATTTGTGTTACACCCATTGCATCTTCTCCAAACACCTGCTGAATCTTACAAATTGTTTTGCTTTGAGAATCACCAAGCTTTTGACAAAATTTGATGCTGTATCTTTGCTCAACACGTTCAGTCATCTTGGAAGAATCAGTAATCCGATGAACATGTTGTGTAGCACCTCACTCAGTGACCAACAGGCAGCAACTGACATGCTGCAAGGCGGGGACAAAATTCACATATGCTCATAAAGGTCTCTTCCATTATTGTGTACAGTGACACTGCGCTATTGCCTCTATTTTGCACGGGAAATCAAAGGTTGGATACTTTTTAGACAGACCTCATAGATGTTATCAAAGCTGAATAATCCTTCAGAGATATAAGTGTGGCATTTTTGTTGGTGTCCAGTGGAGTCTTCTTTATCACTCTGACTTTTATTTTCTATTTCATACTTTTAGTTTCCCATTTTAACCTAACATTATGGGACTATGAATAACTATTTTTGTAAATTGTTGCTAGATTTATTTCATAAGTCATTGGATACCCTGTATTTAATCACATGAGGATTTGGTAAGTGATCACTGTACTAAGAAAATGACGTCCATATTACTATTAATAATGTACAAATATATACCTTACTTATACTATTGAAATATCCTTATTGTTGTGTTACCAAAATACAAATCTTAAAATACTATGTAGTTAACCATGTAGTTAAGTTTTGTGTATGTATTGCTACTTTTAGTTCCTTGGGTGTGATGTTTTCACTCTCACTGATTAAGTTACATCAAAATTGGCAAGTTTTGAATTTTTCCCCTGTTTGGAAAGATTTCTGTGGATGCCCATTCACTAAGGTAATGATTATCAGATGATGCTGGCATTTGATGAGTGAAACCAGTAATAATGAATCAAATTTTGCTTGGCCTGTGGCTGTTTCATCTGCATACTGAGTACTATAGTTACAGTGTCCCCAGCAAGTGATATCTGAATTTGCTAACCCAAGTATTAGGTTTTGTGAGTGACACGGATCATTAATTGTATGGCAAAGGAGTGGTAGCTCTCCACTCAGTAGTTGTATATTTCATTAACATATGCCAAGTAGATATTTTCATGTTATTAACATGATTATCAATGATGTCTTTCTTGAGTCAATAATCCTAAATTACATTCTTATATAATTATGAGAGTATGCTGGAAAGTAAAGCATCTGAAATTTTTATGTAAAAAGTCTTAAAGCCTTTTAAATAAAACATAGGTTATTAACATTCTACATTTTTATTCTTTGTGTCTCCATATTTATTCCTTAGCATAGTCACCCTGATGATGAACACATTTCTCCCAAGGAGAAACCAGTTTGTTGACACCGTCACTTGTAGAATGTCTGACTTTGTTCACGGAGCCACAACCTCCCCTCTGCTTGCACCAATTTGTCACTATCAAAGTAAAGTCCTTGAAGGTGTTCTTTAAATTTTGGAAACAGATGAAAATCATATGGGGGCCAGCTCATACTATATAGAAGATGACCAATAACACTCTACCTAAGGTGTCAAATTAATGACAGATGTCACAGTGCTCGTGTGTGGTCTGTCATTGTCATGCTCAAGGAGATGGTGCTCCATGTGGGGCGAATGCTTTGAATTCATACTTTCAGTTTTCTGAGGGTCTCACAGTACCCCACAGAGTTTATGGTGGTGCTTTTAAACATGAATTCCAAATGCACCACATCTTGAACATTCCAGAACACTGAGAGCATGACTTTGCCTGCTTATGGCATAGTCTTGAGCTATTTTGGCATTGCTGATCCATTGTGGTGAAACTCCATTGAAGCTCACTTATTTTAGGGGTCAGAATGGTGAACTCAGCTTTCATTACCTACCATCATGTTGCTCAGGAACCCATGAATCTCATGCTCAAAACACAAAAGGAATTGTTGACAGATGTCCAAACTCCTCAGTTTCATGTCAAGTGTGAGCATTCGAGGAACTCACCATGCACGCAATTATCTGTACTGCAGTTCTGCAATGATGTCCTGTAGAGATCTGGAGAATCTGCTGGCCAGGGCAACATTCAAACACCCCCTGTACAGAGGTAGTAGGGCAGAGCAGCACGAGCAACAGGCAGTCTTACATTACCTTGTTGAAAGATAATGTCAAGCAGACATTGAAGATAGGGTACAGCTTGTGGCCTCAGCACACCATAAGTGTAACACCTGCTTTCCAGATTACTGGCTATGTGAACTAGTGGTTATCATGTTGTGTACCTAGTGGCACATTGTACCCACACAACTCCAGGTACTAGATCTGTATGACAATCACAAATGAATTTTTCCAACATTACAAGTTTTACTCAGAGTCTCCACACACAGATATATCCCTCATGACACTGTAAGCAGAACTGGGACTCATCTGAAAACATGAAGTTGTGCCACACCCTGTGTCCAGTGTCGTTCAAGCATTTCTCTCCATTATCCTCTCAAGGGAAGGTGCAGGAAACAGAAAAAAAGAGAGAGAGAAAAGAAAAGGATGTGTCATGAAGGTATTATCCAAATGGGACAGATGTACATATGACATATATGCAAAGACAAAAAATTGATTAGAGATTCAGAAAGAATTCAATGATTTATCCAAGAAAAATAGCTTCACAAATCGAGCTAGTCAATAATGCATCGGTTCACCTCTGAGCCTTATGCAAGCAATTATTTGGCTTGGCATTGACTGACAGAGTTGCTGGATGTCCTCCTGAGAGACATCATGCCAAATTCTGTCTACTTGGTGTGTTACATTGTCGAAATCCTGAGCTGGTTGGAGGACCCTACCTACAGTGCTCCTAGCATTCTCAACTGGGGTGAGACCCGGTGACCTTGCTGACCTAGGAAGTGTTTGGAAAGCACGAAGACAAGCAGTAGAAACTGTCACCGAGTGCAGGTGAGTGTTATCTTGCTGAAATGCAAGCCCAGGATGGCTTGCCATGAAAGGCAACAAAATGGTGCGTACAATATCGTCCACGTACTGCTGTGCTGTAAGGGTGCTGTGAATTACAACCAAAGGGTCCTGCTATGAAATGATGTGATGGGTGACAGTCGGGTTGGCTCCTCACAGCTGCCCAGCACACCTCCAGACACATCTTCTCTGGCCATTGGAGTTCAGTTCAAAGCCTGCTTACCACCGAAGACAACTCTGCTCCAGTTACTGAGGTTCCAGGCACTGGTGACCAGCAAACATGCGTATGGAGATGCCCCGGACTGTGGTGGGATACCAATCTACTTGTCACCCATTATATGGCCCACCAACCAGGAGTGATGGTCTGGTTCATTACATAGCAGGACCCCTATGGTTGTCATCCTTGGCACCTTTACAGCAAATTGATACGTTTACGATATTCTACATCCCATTTTGTTGCCCTTCATGGCAACCCAGTATGGCCTTACATTTCAGCCAGATAATGCCCGCCATACACAGCAAGACTATCTATCGCTTGTCTCCAGACTTGCCAAACCCTACCTTGGCCCGCAAAGTCGCCGGATATCTCCCCAATTGAGAATGATGATCCAACGTGCCAACTGGACAAAATTTGGCACAATATACCTCAGAGGGACATCCAACAACTCTATCAATCAATGCCAAGCCGAAAAAGAGCAAAACAGCTCGAATGAGGCCAGAGGCAGACCAATGCTTTACTGACTTGCTCAATTTATGAAGCTCTTTCTTTTGAATAAATCGTCCATTTTTTCTGAAATTGTAATAATTGTTTTGTCTGTACACGTACATCACATCTACCAATTTCCGTCCCATTCTGATAATTCCTTCGTGGTGCATGTTTTTCTTTTATCTTTTTGTGTGTGTGTGTGCACGGGGGGAGGGGGGGGGGGGGAGATTGGGCTCATCATAAGGATTGTTCCTCCATTTATTTTACTTCTTTGGATTAGTTCAGTATGGGCTTGTGTGATCGGAGTCAAGTTCAGTAAAATCCTTCTAGATCTATCACCACTTCAAGAGATTGGTTCAAATGGGTCTGAACACTATGCGACTTAACTTCTGAGGACATCAGTCGCCTAGAACTTATAACTAATTAAACCTAACTGTCCTAAGGACATCACACACATCCATGCCCGAGGCAGGATTCGAACCTGCGATCGTAGCGGTCGCTCAGCTCCAGACTGTAGCGCCTAGAACTGCACGGCCACTCCGGCCGGCCACGTCAAGAGGTAAATAACACTACCAAAATTTCATATGTACACTACTGGCCATTAAAATTGCTACACCACGAAGATGACGTGCTACAGACGCGAAATTTAACCGACAGGAAGAAGATGCTGTGATATGCAAATGATTAGCTTTTCAGAGCATTCACACAAGGTTTTGCGCCAGTGGCGACACCTACAACGTGCTGACATGAGGAAAGGTTCCAACCGATTTCTGATAGACAAACAGCAGTTGACCGGTGTTGCCTGGTGAAACGTTGTTGTGATGCCTCGTGTAAGGAGGAGCAATGCGTACCATCACGTTTCCGACTTTGATAAAGGTCGGATTGTAGCCTATCACGACTGCGGTTTATCGTATCGTGACATTGCTTCTCGCATTGGTCGAGATCCAATGACTGTTAGTAGAATATGGAATTGGTCGGTTCAGAAACGCCGAGCTGGATCCCAACGGCCTCGTATCACTAGCAGTCGAGATAACAGGCATCTTATCCGCATGGCTGTAACGGATCGTGCAGCCACGTCTCGATCTCTGAGTCAACAGATGGGGACGTTTGCAAGACAACAAACATCTGCACGAACAGTTCGACGACGTTTGCAGCAGCGTGGACTATCAGCTCGAAGACCATGGCTGCGGTTACCCTTGACGCTGCATCACAGACAGGAGCGCCTGTGATGGTGTACTCGGCGACGAACCTGGGTGCACGAATGGCAAAACGTCATTTTTTCGGATGAATCCAGGTTCTGCTTACAGCATCATGATGGTCGCATCTGTGTTTGGCGACATCGCGGTGAACGCACATTGGAAGCGTCTATTCGTCATCGCCATACTGGGTATCACCCGGCATGATGGTATGGGGGGCCATTGATTACACGTCTCGGTCACCTCTTGTTACCATTGACGGCACTTTGAACAGTGGACGTCACATTTCAGATGTGTTACGACTCGTGGCTCTACCCTTCATTCGATCCCTGTGAAACTCTACATTTCAGCAGGATAATCCACGACCGCATGTTGCAGGTCCTGTACGGGCCTTTCTGGATACAAAAAATGTTCGACCGCTGCCCTGGCCAGCACATTCTCCAGATCTCTCACCAACTGGAAACGTCTGGTCGCTGGTGGCCGAGCAACTGGCTCATCACAATACGCCAGTCACTACTCTTGATGAGTTGTGGTATCGTGTTGAAGCTGCATGGACAGCTGTACCTGTACACGCCATCCAAGCTCTGTTTGACTCAGTGCCCAGGAGTATCAAGGCCGTTATTACGGCCAGAGGTGGTTGTTCTGGGTACTGATTTCTCAGGACCTATGCACCCAAATTGCGTGAAAATGTAATCACATGTCAGTTCTAGTATAATATATTTGTCCAATGAATACCCGTTTATCGTCTGCATTTCTTCTTGGTGTAGCAGTTTTAATGGCCAGTAGTGTACTAACTATTACATGAAGCGGTCACAGGCTTAAAAGAATTTGATTTCCGCTACCCTCAGTTTACCTCTTAAGTCCCTGGAACCGTTCAAAATACCATTTTTTCCGTGGGACATCTGCTAGCTCTGGGCAGATCGATCGTTCCGCCTCTCTATCCCCAACACATTTGCATATCTAGCTGCTCATAGAAATGAAATGGCTGTTCTTTTAGGTAGGGTGATCATTTGCGAAAGCAAATGAAAGCCACATGTAGAAAGGCAGGAGCTCTAAGGGAGGTGCTGAAGAGCTGAAGGAATCTGCTGCTCAAGAGTCACTACACAATGTGATCTGTGTGCAAGAGCGATAATAATCGAACATAGTCATCTTTCTATGCTGAACAGATACTTTTTAAGCACCTTAACACTTGAGGTTGGCACTCTTAGCTTGTGTTCTTATAATTTTTATCGTTTAAGTAATACACTAAAAACAATACAAATTTAGTGATTCAATTACTTAAACTCCATGGACAGTACATCATTTCTTTTTCAAGTTGTTACGCTTTCCAGAACAATTTCAGCGACTTTTTTATGGTGTGTGTGTGTGTGTGTGTGTGTGTGTAGAGAGAGAGAGAGAGAGAGAGAGAGAGAGAGAGATACTTCATCTATGAGTCGGGTGACTTGTGTTTATAACGTGGATGTGCCACCGAATATGTAAATTCAGGCGAGCAGATTGCGTGACGAAGTACAACATCCTGGTACAAAAAAGTGAAAGTGTTTATCGCTAGTAGACGGAGAAAAGTAGCAACTTTTTCGAAGCGAGACGTACAGTTTCGTGCAGTTCCTCATCAAAGAAAAAATGGGAAGAGATCTAGATGAGGCAGAAGAAAGTCTGGTGATTGCTGAATCTTGGACAGTAATTCACCTTCGAAAGTACTGACACGCGACTGCTGATAACAAGTTTTTCCACAAAGGTTGGCAAAATTCTGGGAGATTATGGCACTCGAAGAACAATTTTTCATGTTCTCACAAAACTGTCGTCATAAAATTATCGTAAATATTATTCAGCTTCTGTCCCTCATTTCTAGAGTACAAAATGCGTGTGACTCTGTGGATGCAAGTCCAAAGATTTGTTATTTTATCTACAGCTGGTTCCAAGGAAAATAATTCTGGCAATTTGCGAGACTTTCATCTTTGCCAGCCGTGTTCCCAGTAAAGTAATGCGTGTTTTCATGAATGCAAGGAAGTATTTCGCGACGTGCAAATGTTGTACGGTATGTGAACGTTGATAAACCTAAGATAATTGCCAATAAACACGAGCTACTTATTATCTAAGTGCTTTTATGAACCTGTAAACTGCAGTGTGATCGCTTAAACTGTCTTTCGTAGGACGTATCATCTAGCATTGCGCTAGAGTTGCTGATGCAAATGCAAGTGCTTCATCGATGGCAAAACACCTGTGAATAGGACAAGCTGTACCGCGGTGGCAACGAAAATAAGTTGACCAGAGGTCCGATTCATAAATAACTTTTCTATTCTGCGTGGACTCGGCTTGCAACGAGAAAGGTACACTTAGTGGAAGTCCCTAGGCACTAACTACGAATAAGACTTTAGATAATGTTGGCCCACATACCTACCTAAATCTGCAAATCACGTTAAGGTACGTATCGATCTATAGTATATATATTCGTAGTTTAGTTAAAGCGATTCTCCCTGCGCACCGAAATTTCTGATTGCTTTCGGCTGCATTCTCTTGACAGGTTTCGTAAACAGTTACTCAAGCAACTGTTAACATATACATGAACTAGTTAATTCTGGGATATTGATGCGACTGTATGGACTTTTCTTGCAACAATTTTAAATTGAGTGACGTGTAACGCTGGTAGAAAATCCCCGGAGCAGAGAACTGACGACAAGAAGCTGGCGCTCACCCAACCTGCAGATAACACTGAACTTTGCCTGAGGGAGGACCACACTGGTGAATTATCTCCCAGTTCCCCAGTGTACATCGGTTAACGTCAGCGTGTGACGTGCGATGATGGATACTCGCTGTCCGGAGTAACGGTTTTCGAAACTTGTGTTCAGCCATGCCGATTTAGGTCTCCAGCGGATCGGTCATACAATGCAGGTTTCACGGCCGGTATTTGTAGGCCTATCGCTGAGCAAAGTAATTTTCCTGCGGTAGGCTGTTAAAGAGGCTTGCGTAGACTTGTATTAACAGTTTGGCTTGCTGAGCTTCAAACTACTGCCTGAGTGTTTATAGCCTCCGATGGTGTCTCCTCCATTAGGAGAAGAAGCGTTAGAACCAGAAATAAGAGTTACCCCACGGTCTAATGCCCTTACATCTACAGTCACCAGAGGGATCAGCGGCTTCGACATAGTTCTGCACTGATGCCTGATGAACAAAATGCGAGCGTAGGAATATCTATATCTACATTCTCCGTAAAACCACCGTCCGGTGCATGGTGGAGGGTACCTTATACTAGTCATTTCCTCTCATGATCCACTCGGAAACAGAGCGAGGGAAAAACGACGATCTAAGACGCTCCGTAGGGGCCCTAACGTCTCGCATCTTATCTTAGTGTTCCTTACGCGAAATGTACGTTGGCGGCAGTAGAATAGTCCAGCAGTCGGCTTCAAAAACCAGTTCTGAAATTTGTGCAATAGTGTCCTGCGGAAAGAGCATCGTCTCCCCTCCAGAGTTTCCAGTTTGAGTTCACAAAGCATCTCCGTAATACTTGATCGAACCTACTGGTAACAAATCTAGGCAGCACGCCTCAGAATTGCTTCGATGTATTTCTTTAACCAGAAGTTGCGGGGACCCCAAACATTCAAACAATACTCAAAAATGGGTCGCACTAGCGTTCTATACGCCGTCTCCTTTATGGAAGAGCTACACTTTTCTAAAAATCTCCAAATAAAACGAAGTCGAACATTCGCCGTCCCTACTGCCAACCTGAAGTGCTCATTCCATTTCATCTGCAACGTTACGCCTAGGTGTTTAATTGAATTGTCTGTGTCAAGCTTCAGATTACCAGTATTATGAGAAGGAAAGTTCCTACTCACCATATAGTGGAGATTCTGAGTCGCAGATAGGCACAACAAAAAGATTCTCACAAATAAAGCTTTCGGCCATTGGCCTTTCCAACAATAGACACACACACACACACACACACACACACACACACACACACACACACACACTCATGCAAACGCAACTCACACACACGACTGCAGTTTCAGGCAACTGAAACCATACTGCGAGCAGCAGCCTGTTGTGCCTGTCTGCGACGTAGCATCTTCGCTATAAGGTGAGTAGCAACTTTCCTTCTCATAATATTGTTACATTCCATCCTGGATTTTCCATTGTTTGAGTGCAACTTATCAGTGTTGTATTCCAACGTTACAGGATTGTTTTTCCCATTCATACGCACTAACTTACATTTCTCTACATGTAGTGCAAGCTGCTATTCATCACACCAACTAAAAACTTTATCTAAGTCAGTTTGTATCCTACACTAAATTAACTTCGACACCTCCCTGTACTTCACAGCGTCATCAGCAAACAGCTATAAACTGCCGCTCAGCCTGTCCGTCAGGTCATTTATGTATATAAAGAATCAAAGCGGTCCTGCCACACTTCCGTGCTACACTACTGACGATATCCCTGTCTCTGATGAACACCCGTCGTTGAAGACAGCAGCCGGAAGTCGAAACGTCGTTGGGAGCGGTGTATCAACTGTGGAGGAGACTATTTCGAAGGAGACCATGCACAACAGGTAAAAGGTAAGCGAAGAAAAATTTTGTGGACAAAGTTCCTGAATTTCTTGAGCAGACCTCTTACACTATGTGATCAAAAGTATCCGGACACCTGGCTGAAAATGACTTACAAGTTAGTGGTGGCCCCCATCGGTAATGTTGGAATTCGATACGGTGCTTGCCCACCCTTAGCCTTGATGACAGCTTCTGCTCTCGCAGGCATACGTTCAGTCAAGTTCTGGAAGGTTTCTTGGGGAATGGCAGCCCGTACTTCGTGGAGGGCTGCACTGAGGAGAATTATCGATGTCGGTCGGTGAGGCCTGGCACGAAGTCGGCGTTCCAAAACATCCCAAAGGTGTTCTGTAGGATCCAGGTTAGGACTCTGTGCAGGCCAGTCCATTACCGGGATGTTACTGTCGTGTAACCACTCCGCCACAGACCGTGCATTATGAACAGGTGCTGGATCGTGTTGAAAGATGCAATCGCCATCTCCGAATTGCTCTTCAACAGTGGGAAGCAAGAAGATGCTTAAAAATCAGTGTAGGCCTGTGGTGTGATAGTGATACGCAAAACAACAACGGGTGCAAGCCCCCTCCATGAAAAACACGACCACACCATAACACCACCACCTCCGAATTTTACTGTCGGCACTACACATGCTGTCAGATGACGTTCACCAGGATTCGCCACACCCACACCCTGCCATCGGATCGCCACATTGTGTACCGAGATTCGTCATTCCACACAACTTTTTTCCACTGTTCAATCGTCCAATGTTTATGATCCTTACACCAAGCGAGGCATCATTTGACATTTACTGGCGTGATGTGTGGCTTATGAACAGCCGCTCGACCATGAAATCCAACTTTTCTCACCTCCTGCCTAATTATCATAGTACTTGCAGTGGATCCTGATGCAGTTTGGAATTCCTGTGTGATGGCCCGGATAGACGTCTGCCCATTACACATTACGACATTCTTCAACTCTCGGCGGTCTCTGTAAGTCAACAGACGAGGTCGGCCTGTACGCTTTTGTGCTGTACATGTCCCTTCACGTTTCCACTTCACTATCACATCGGAAACAGTAGACCTAGGGATATTGAAGGGCGTGGAAATCTCGCGTACATGCAGATGACACAAGTAACGCCCAATCACATGACCACGATCGAAGTTCGTGAGTTCTGCGGAGCGCCCCATTCTGCTCTCTCACGTTGTCTAATGACTACTGAGGTCGCTGATATTGATTACCTGGCAGTAGGTGGCAGCACAATGCACCTAATATGAAAAACGTATGTTTTAGGGAGTGTCCGGATACTTTTGATCACACAGTGTATACATCTCGCACGAAGTGTTTAGGAGGGTCCATAGCGTACATGATTCGTCCCCCCTTCGCTTCGTCAGCGCCTTCCCCCCTTGAAAATAAAGTTCTGTGCGATGAAAAAAGCGTCTCCTAGAGGAATCTATTCAACATTTCTGTTACGCTCCCGTACAGACTAAATAGCCGCTATAGAGCGCGCAACTCTTCGTTGGACCTTGTCTGTCTCCTTTGTTTTGATAATTTGGCTAATGGCCAGACCTACTAACAGTAATGAAGAATTGGTGTTACGAAGGTTTTATCAAATGGCTCAAATGGCTCTGAGCACTATGGGACTTAACATCTGAGGTGATCAGTCCCCTAGAACTTAGAACTACTTAAACCTAACAAACCTAAGGCCATCACACACATCCATGCCCGAGGCAGGATTCGAGCCTGCGACCGTTGCGGTCGCGCGGTTCCAGATTGAAGCGCCTAGAACCGCTCGGCCACCCCGGCCGGCAAGGTTTTATCAGAGTTCGTTCGTGGATGTACTACACTTCCATAGTATTTTTCTGGTGAAAATCACTCACGCACATGATGGCTTCACCATTCATTACGATGTCGTCACACCTGCTGGAGACCTTCATTTGTAGGAAACCTCCGTCGATTCAGCCGAGTATTTGAACTTGGAAACAATGCTGAGCCACTTGGGAGGGATGTGGGGACAACCCGTCATCTAGAGAGTAATGAAGGATTTAGAACCAACGGTCAACGGTTGGGTCTGTGTTCAAATGTGTGTGAAATCTTATTGGACTTAACTGCTAAGGTTATCAGTCCCTAAGTTTACAGACTACTTAACCTAAATTACCCTAAGGACAAACACACACATTCATGCCCGAGGGAGGACTCTAACCTCCGCCGGGACCAGCCGCACAGTAAAGAGTCTCTGTCTTGGAGAGATAGTTCTGAACGTCTCCACGACGAGAAGCCAAGATTGTTCCACGTACCACTTCGCACTAACCTTTTCTGTCAGTCCAACACTATGTATTTCAGTACTTCCTTTACCGCAGAGACAAGCAATAGTCATTCTGCTCTCGAGACAGTATTTTCACAGTGCGACGGGAGAACTTTTATCTTAAAGAACACTTGCTGTTTTATGACTCAGCAGGAACATTATCTTAAGAGAGTCATGTTTTTAAATATGGTAACAGAGCTGTTTTCAGAACGAGATGAGTATCTTTCGAAATTTTTGAGAGCCGCTTATAAAAAATCATTTGTGAGCCTTGCGTGAATGAGTTCGTAGTACGGAATGTATCATTCCGGAGTTTTTTTTGTGAGTGAGGGAAGGGAGGATGACAAATCCCGTTACGTACACTAAGGTTCGTGCACGAGATTGCCAAGGCATGAGCTTAATTTCTTGTCATGGAGACTATTAGGCGTTCACTAGATCCTCAATGCAAGATGGATCTAGTATGCTCCAAAGCTCTGGTGGATTAACCCTCAGCACTCATAAGCAGTTAGTGATTTCATTTGATCCGAAAGCTAACTGCCTTTTACGAAGACTTCCAGGGCACACAGAAGTTTCTTTCAGAAGATTTTGGTTTGGTCTAAGCATCAAAGGATATTCCGTGACAGCAATGCACACTTTTACAGAAGAACTTCCAGAAAGCAAGAATGACTAGTGGAAGAGGGGACCACATTAATTACTAAAATAAATGAGTATTCCGCCGCAAAAACAGTGTTGGTAGTCTGAAATGCCGAAGTCAAAAATTTTTTCAGCATCATTTCAGCTAGGCCTGTGACGATTTCTTCCTCTGTCGTTTTCCAACTACTACATCTCTGCTGATATGAACGTAAACTGGATTTTGAGCTGTGGTCTATTGTCTCCTTTTGGCACAGGAGGTTTTCTTACGACATTATTTACTCCGCTGCTCCGTCTAGTGGCCAGGTGTCTGAAAAAGCGGCATGTCTGTAGATTTTAAAATCTTGATTCTCTTCTGTTTGACACTGCGTAACAACTTTCGCTAGGGCCTGCTACTTTCATTTAAGAAACGCAGGGGGGCTATAATTAAACTATCGGAAAACTACCTGTATTTACCGAATGGACACCCACCTTTATAGGAATGATATTCAGGCTTCTCTCTGCAGGATTTGCGTTGTTAGTGGTGTTACTGCCGTGACTTGCCATTATGCGCCGATACTGGTACGGTGACACAGCGTTCGAACACCAGCAATCAGAGTGCGTTACAGTTGCAGTCAGTCAACATTGGTCTAGGCAAGATGGGCAGGTAAAGCTGTGTTTATCAAAACAACGACAATAGTGCCGCTGCTCTTACCGGGTATCGACGCGTTAGAGGAATACGGAGAGGTCCTCTCACCGCATCGGGGTCGAAGAACACGATTCGGAAGTTGGAAATAACCGGCGATTTGGGAATTGCTTCCGGGAGGGCCTGACTGCTCATTGTGCCACACATTGTTGTAGAAATTACTGTTGCTGTGTCACGACAACTGGACATTCCTCGGTCCGTCCCACCTGAGATGTTTCGGGCAGCATAAAGCAATCTCCAGTGCTTTTCCAGGCTGTCGTGGATGCAAGTGGTCGTGACACTGAGCGACGTTTGTAATCTAGATCGTAAACATGGTAAGCAGTTTTACAAATGTTACCCTCTCAATATGGATAGTAAAGTGTGTTTCATTCAATGGTTTATTCGTTATTTCTCCACCGCATGTCCTTGCAAATGTTTCCATGAAGTTTCATTGTCCTACGGTCACTTATTTTTCATGGGGGCCCTCTAAAGTTGCTAAAGTTTAATTATAACCTTCCTGTACTTCTCACTGTGCTGCACGTAAGGGCAACAGACCTATCCATTCGCGCATGGGCCGCGAGAAGGACGACTGTTTACATGCTTCTTAAGTGCGCTGCATTTATCTAAACAGGGGGCCCGCGAGAAATTTTCGCACTTCTATAGTTTTAAGTTATGACAGTATTTGGAATAAATATAGTGGTTGGGATAAGGATGGTTATCGGAATGAAGAGAGAATATCTCTAAAAATGTACCGAGCGACGTGAAAATAATTATCATGAATTTATGATACAACCATCTATAAACATATCCAAGCACATAACTTTGAGCCGGCCGCTGTAGAAGAGCTGTTCTAGGCGCTTCAGTCCGGGACCGCACTGCTGCTACGGTCACAGGTTCGAATCCTGCCTCGGGCATGGATGTGTGTGATGTCCTTAGGGTTGTTAGGTTTAAGTAGTTCTAAGTCTAGGGGACTTAGTGCTTAGAGCCATTTGAACCATTCTGAACAAAATTCTTTACAGTGCATTACATTATCTCGGTGTAAACGATATTTGACGCAAGAATGTAATCTTCGTACACTTTTTGATTTAGTTATTAGGAATAGGGTACATAAAATTATCCGTGAGGAAGGACGGTTTTTGGAAGCGTTAGTTTCTGCGGAATGTGTAGATTAGAATGTAATGTTCGCTTCTTACCTAACGCCACAATAACCTCTCACTATATTTTGAGATCTTAATTGCACTTCATTCTTTATGTTGTAGTTGCAATACGTAAGTTCATTAGAGAAGCAACAATTACGGATATATATTCGTGTCAAAAATTTGTTCAGTAATGTGTTTTGCGTTCGGAATTTTTGTCCTGGCTTGTACGATGGACGGAGACCAGGGACTGTCAGTTGAGCCACATAACCATAACTTTATATCGAAACATTTTCAGTTATGGTAAGTACGTTAGGCTGTAGTAACAATAGGTAAATCACAATTCCAGGCGACAACGACAGAAATGTTTGTCGTTACGGAAAGTATATTTCTTTAAAAAAAAAAAGTCGACTTGTACAATAGGCAAAGTTACTGGACTATTGCAGTGGGCCGGCCGAAGTGGTCGTGCGGTTAAAGGCGCTGCAGTCTGGAACCGCAAGACCGCTACGGTCGCAGGTTCGAATCCTGCCTCGGGCATGGATGTTTGTGATGTCCTTAGGTTAGTTAGGTTTAACTAGTTCTAAGTTCTAGGGGACTAATGACCTCAGCAGTTGAGTCCCATGGTGCTCAGAGCCATTTGAACCATTTATTGCAGTGGTCACCATTATTATCTTTGGCAATCCTGTATACAAATTATCCAGTTAATGTATACTTTAAAACAAATAAAATGGTATTTGTAATAAGATAATATGAAAACGGAACCTATTATTTGCGATTAATGAATGCTCAAATGTGCGTGAAATATTATGGGACTTAACTGCTAAGATCATCAGTCCCTAAGCTTACACACTACCTAACCTAAATTATCCTAAGGACAAACACACACACCCATGCCCGAGGGAGGACTCGAACCTCCGCCGGGACCAGCCGCACAGTCCATGACTGCAGCGCCTTAGACCGCGCGATTTATAAGTTAGCTTCATAAAATACAGATATGAAGCTGAGTATCCATGGTGCCCATTCGCCTAGGGTAGTTAAAAGTACGTTTTATGTTAAAGTTTGCCACATATAGTAAGTGTTAGCGCAAAATTGGTATTCAATGTCAGAAGCCGATTAAAAAACCTTTCTAACAATACCTTGCTCATGACTACGATTAGATGTGTTGAGTAAAATCGATGTTGATTTGAGAAATTATATACAGGGTGAAGAAAAATTCGCGCACTCGGGCTTCGCAGCGCAATTCCTCACATACTGACAACACAAAAACGTCTGTCACAAAATTTCGTCCTGCGCATATTTTGGGCAGCAAATGGACGTTTAAGATTAGCAATCTGACAACTACCTCTGTCAGTATATAGCAGGGTTCGATTCTTGGTCGTGTGTTGTTTGTTTTTATTTGTTAAAAGTAGCCTGCATGGTACAGTATCTGGCTTCTTGATCGTCATACAGCGATTACAATAGGTCTTCTACAAAACATTTGCAGCTACATATTACGAACACGGAAATGGAAATTCAATCGTTTTCATTGGTCAGCTTTTAAAGAAACCTTTTACATGTCGTGGACGCGAATTGTTTCGCACCACAGCATCTACTAGATTCCAAACCTGTTTTCTATGTACCCCCCGCCCCCCCCCCCCTCCCCCAATGGTCCCATCGATTAGTACCAACTATTATTCTCGTCACGTTCAGACCCATTACAATCTGTTATGGCCTTATGTCACCAGTACGGCTAACAACGTGATTTGCAAATAATTTCGATGGAACCATTGCGGGAGGGCACACAGAAAACAGGTTTGAATCTAGTAGATGCAGTGGTATGAAACAACTCGCGTCCACGACGTGCAAAACCCTTCTTTAAAAGCTGACCACTGACGATTAAGACGCCAGATACCGTACGAAGCAGACTACTTTTAGCAAATAAGGAACAAATATGCCTCAACCCAGAGTTGAAATGTTGACCTCCTGCATGCCAACCCAAAACACTGTCCACGGCACCAACTGCACAGCACTGCTGACATGAGGTAGTTTGACTTATAGCTATTACAGTGATGCAGATTGCCAGTCTTTAACGCCCATTTACTGCCCGAAATATGCGAAAGACGAAATTCTGAGAGAGACATTTTTGTAATGCCAATATGTGAAGAATCGCGCTCCGAAGTCCAAGTACGCGAATTTTTCTACACTTCGCACGTATGATTTTGTCTCACAGTCCCTATGGGAGAGAAACCTGGCTTAATGCTGTTGTTGATTGTAAATTTGGTTTAGATGGATAGTTGGAGTCTAGCTGTCCCATTCTTCAGCATCCCAATGACCCATTATCACCCCTCCCTCAAGGGTGAAACACACCTTTGATAATGCATGCTGCTGTTCGTCTATGTTCAGTCTATCCAGTCCGCAGCTCGTGGTCTACTGGCCAGCGTTGCTGCCTCTGGATCATGGGGTCTCGGGCTCGATTCCCGACCGGGTTGGGGATTTTCTCTTCCCCGGGACTGGGTGTTTGTGTTGTCCTCATCATTTCACCATCATCGTCATTCGTGAGTAGCTCGATTGGACTGCGTAAAAAACTGGACTGTGAAAGAATTGGGACTTTATATGGACGCTGACGACCGCGCAGTTGGGCGCCCCACAAACCAAACATCACCATTATCAGTCCCTCCAGGGAGTCCGGGATGGGTTCTCAAACTTGAACAACGCTCTAAAGATAGAAAGCAGCCTCCTTTGTACATTGACTGCGTGGAGTCTGCCACCTGCCTCGTCTAAGGCTGGGTCCATGTGATCTGTACGCTTCACATCCCAACAAACTGTTTTGCCAACATATACTGCGCAACGGAATTAAAGGGTCACTGTTTTGAAACGCCGCCATTTTCTTCCATTGCGATGCAGAAGTTTAAAATCTCGCTCAAAGGTGCCTACAGCTTCCCTCGATCTCGGTGACGCTTCAAACACCATCGCGTTCACTCATGCGAAAAAAAAAAGAAGCCATAGCTCAGAAGTCCATGTGAGGTTTAAGGTGGGTTAATGACGTCAAAATGGCACTAAATTTCACCACAATTCCGCCAAACACCACCGTCAACGTGTCATACCGCCTCCTTCTCTCATTTCATCACCTTTCTCGGCGCCTCTGTTTGGAGATCATAACTGCGACGCCTAGCTTTGAAATCACACGGTTGTCTTACGGGTGGCCGAAGAAAATTTGACACATTGCTGCTCTCAATCGACACGAAAAGGCCTCAGGAGGTGGCATAAAGGCCGTCAATGAAAGCGCACCATCCTTTGTGGCATTCGTTTCCACACATTTCACAGTCGAAAACGCCAGTCTGTAGTGCGGAGTGCAACAGGAGGACATTCACGACAACTTTCGGCACTGCTAACACCTCCAGACTATTCAACCCTCCTCTAAGGACATCACGGGGCTGCACCCCCATTCAACGTGACCTCAATCCAATGAAGCGTAACACGGCCACAATTTTTGCTCTGGTGTACAGGGTGGAACCACTATTGACCATTCAAGGCCATTCGGCTAAATTTGAACATGATCCGCAGCAGCAAAGAGTGTTCGGTGATGGACTAACAAATCTCTCCTCTATCCTATCATCTTTTTATATTCTTTTTAAAAAACAACAAAATTTTATTTATATTTCAACCTTAAATTATTGTTATTTTGAAAAGTACCATTTTTTGTAAATGTTGTAGATAAAACAAAAGAAAAGAAAACTGTAAAAAGATGAAAAACGAAAATTGTAAGATGTACGACCTGTTTTGAACATCAGGTAACAGGTCTATAATTTGGCAACAAATAAATAAATAAAAATAAAAGGGTGTTCATGATTTTTTTAACCTACTATTTCGCACCGACCTGTGCCGTGAACATGGGGAGGGGGGGGGGAAGGGGGGGGATGCGAAATTGACACGTTAACACAGGTATTACTAAAACGGCTAGCAGTCCCTCTAATACCCTTCCAATCCGTTAGCATCCTTGGTGCTACCCGTGCACCTTTTTTCGCTCTTTAAAAATGTAACAGTACCGGGACAACCATGCACTGATTCTTAGGTGCCTGTGAGATAGGCAACTCCTTCGACACCCCTTCAGATTTCGGACGCGTGCAGGCAGACACCAGAGAAGCGGTATACTGTCACTCAGCTGGTAGGGGGTTTTATAGGTTGATTCTTACTCTGACTTATTGAAAAAATTGTTCAAATGGCTCTGAGCACTATGGGACTTAACATCGGAGAACTTAGAACTACTTAAACCTAAGAAACCTAAGGACATCACACACATCCATGCCCGGGGCAGGAGTCGAACCTGCGACAGTAGCAGTCGCGCGGTTCCAGACTAAAGCGCCTAGAACCGCTCGGCCACACCGGCCGGCGACTTATTGATATTATGATCACTGCACACTACGTTTTTCCATTTTACGAAGTGGACAGTTTCACATTTATGAATATTTAACGCAAGCTGCCAGTTTTTGCACTAATTTGAAATCTTACCAGGATCTGACTGAACACTAGTGCAATTTTTTTTTTTTTTCAGATTGTACTTCATTATACATAGTCCAGTCATATTAATGTCATCAACGCCTACGTTCGATGTAAAGGTGCAGTTAGCCACACACAGTCGGCGAGTGGCAGCACTAGCTGTGGAGGGTATATGTGCGCAAAAAAGAGGGCAGCTGTTGCAATGTGGAAACAGAGTGGTGTAGCTGACGACCAAAAGGGTATGATCATCGTCTTTCAGGCAAAACGTGGAAGCATTTATGAAGTGGCTAGGTTTGCAAACTGTTCACATGCTGCCATGGTTAAAAGTATACTGGGCATGACAAAGTGGCTTCACCCAAAACTGGCGTTGAGGGAACTGTGGAGCACCACGGGGCACAGATGGGAGGACTGCGTGACGGCTGCAGATGTGTGTGGGCCAATAGACGTGCAACAGTTGAGCAAGTGAATCAAGACTGAACAGCAATTATGCGTATCACTTCTCCCACCCTTCTTGTAGACAGGCCATGTTATGGTGTGTGGCGGAGGGGACTTCTGGTCCACTAAGTATTGCCCCTTTCCAATTGCGAATGGTGCGTGGCAGAATGATGGTTGGTAAACCTCTGCATGAGATTGCCAAGCATCTCCCCAACGCTCCCGTGCCAGCTAAAAGATGCTGTGACGAAAGTCACTGTTCTTCTTTGGACCGCATCAATGTTTTCTATTAATTCATTCCGATGACAGTTCCAGACTGATGGACAGTACTCTAGAATTGGTTAATATTCATATGGCTACCATTGGGCCACAGTCATAGGCTAATATTCCCGCTCTGATGCAGAAGAAGGGGCGTTATTGGCTAATCTCCTGTGGATACCATAAATTTTATATAATACTATCACTTCTCCAGCACGAACGCGAGAAAACTCCCCGTTACAAGAGGACGCGACACTCGTCTCCGACAGTTTTCCAGCACACTGGATACCAGAAGATCCTGAGGAAGATCCCAGCAGAAGGGTCGAAACGTCGATCATTTTAGTAAAAATATGACTCGGCCTAATAACCCAGAAGATGTTAACTTCAGTGGCAACGGCCACGAAAGCCTGCAAACTTACATGAAATTGAGTTTCATACGTGAGATGTTGCAGAGATACAAAATCGAGTCAAATTTAGAAAGAAGTTGGGAGTACGAGCTCAGTTGTCAGTATGACGTTGCATGCTCTCTGGCCTGAATGCAGGCACTGACTCCGTTGGAAAGGGTGTCATAAAGCCGTTGTATTTTCGTCCGAGGCAAGCCGGCCCACAACTGTTACCTCCAGTTCTTGATATCTTGAATACTCGCAGTGGGACGGAGTTGATGCCAGGGGTGGTTCACACAGGTTCTCTTGTGGTAAGATCTGTGGACCTCTCTGGCCACGGAAGTACTTCAGCACCACACATGCAGTCTGTAGACACAAGGGCTGTGTACGAGCATTGTTGTGTTGAAAAATAGCACTACGATACTCTCACATGATAGGAAACTCATGAGAACGCAGGACGAGCGAGACGTGCTGTTGTGCCGTCAGAGTATCCTCAACCACTACCAGCCATGACGTGATGTCATACCCGATGGCTCCCCACACCGTGGTACCAGGAGTAACATCGCTGTGCTGTGCATCTCAAGATCGTGGCAGAATTGGCCTCTCCATAGCTCACCACAGTACTTGCTCATGATGGCCATCTGGGGCAGTGAAGAACAGCTGTTCACTTCTAAACAAAGTGCGACGCCACGCCTCAGCAGAGCACGCTTCCTGGTCACGACACCGCGCCAGTCGCAGCACGCAGCACCCCCGTGTGGTTACTCAACATCTCACGCTGTTCACGTCCATTATTTATCGTACCAGGTCTGGAAACAACACTAATGCACTCTGGTGGCTGTTTTACCTGTCACAGTCTGAGGCGCCTTGCCACGGTTCGCGCAGGTCCACGCGTCGGAGGTTCGAGTCCTCCCTCGGGCATGGGTGTGTGTGTTGTCCTTAGCGTAAGTTAGTTTAAGTTACATTAAGCAGTGTGTAAGCCTAGGGACCGATGACCTCAGCAGTTTGGTCCCATAGGAACTTACCACAAATTTCCAATTTATGCCTGTCGCTCTAATCATTTACTTGCCCATTGACGGTGTGTATGGTACTACAAAGTTACACTGGCAGCTTACTATGTCTTTTGGGTGTTCCATTTTTCTTTCATCAGGCGATGCATATGGTAAACAGAGTGGCCTTATCATAGTTACTTGGGCCACTCCTAAATTACCTTTACATGTGAGCTGAGTTTCACTTGATATCCGCAGCTCGTGGTCGTGCGGTAGCGTTCTCGCTTCCCACGCCCGGGTTCCCGGGTTCGATTCCCGGCGGGGTCAGGGATTTTCTCTGCCTCGTGATGACTGGGTGTTGCGTGCCGTCCTTAGGTTAGTTAGGTTTAACTAGTTCTAAGTTCTAGGGGACTGATGACCATAGATGTTAAGTCCCATAGTGCTCAGAGCCATTTTTCACTTGATGTGCCGGCCGCGGTGGTCTAGCTGTTCTAGGCGCTCAGTCCGGAACCGCGCGACTGCTACGGTCGCAGGTTCGAATCCTGCCTCGGGCATGGAGGTGTGTGATGTCCTTAGGTTAGTCAGGTTTAAGTAGTTCTAAGTTCTAGGGGACTGATGACCACAGATGTTAAGTCCCATAGTGCTCAGAGCCATTTGAACCATCACTTGATAGGTGTTTGGCGAATCGAAACTAATTTATGAGAGGTGATGTTTGAATTACAAAAACGCATAATACGTGAGCATATAACATGTTCCATAATTGTACAATAAACGCGATACATTTCATTGTTTGGCTGTGTCCTGTGTGTTTATGTTCGGCGAGCATTTTAATTACAGCAACGAAAAATCCGTGAGCATTAAATATGTTCCATAATTGTTCTATAAACACAACATACAGGGTGAGTCACCTAACATTACCGCTGGATATATTTCGCAAACCACATCAAATACTGACGAATCGATCCCACAGACCGAACGTGAGGAGAGGGGCTAGTGTAATTGGTTAATACAAACCATAAAAAAATGCACGGAAGTATGTTTTTTAACACAAACCTACGTTGTTTTAAATGGAACCCCGTTAGTTTTGTTAGCACATCTGAACATATAAACAAATACGTAATCAGTGCCGTTTGTTGCATTGTAAAATGTTAATTAACAAAACTAACGTGGTTCCATTTTAAAAAACGTAGGTTTGTGTTAAAAAACATACTTCCGTGCATTTTTGTGTGGTTTGTATTAAACAATTACACTAGCCCCTCTCCTCACGTTCGGTCTGTGGAATTGGATCGTCAGTATTTGATGTGGTTTACGAAATATATCCAGCGGTAACGTTAGGTGTCTCACCCTGTATTTCATAGTGCAAATTTGAAACTTTATGGTAAGTTCCTATGGGACCAAACTGCTGAGGTCATCGGTCCGTAGGCTTACACACTACTTTAACTTAGACGGGAGGGAGGGGGTGGGGGGGGGGGAGCCGTGCGAAACGTGGCAAGGCGCCCAGGGCCGCATGGCGCATGGCTACCGCGCGCGGCATTTCATTGTCTGTGTGCGGTGCAACTATGTTCAGTGACATATAGCAGCTTGTGCTTTTCATTTGTGACATTTTTTAGTTGCAGCGCTGCCTAAAAGACGCCAGAGCTTTTTTTTTTCCACTCACAAACGTATAGGGGATGTGATTGTTGTGCGCGCGCAGTATGTGACTTGGCAGCTGTCCGGAAACATCTAGAATCTGTACTGATCACGGTCGACAGGCTTCAGACTGCTGCTCTGAGCTGTAGCGACGTTAGAGCACCATAGGCAAAGGCTGTGTCACCTCTGGTGCCATTGGAACCTCCTGGAAACCTCGATGTCACTCCGTTTTCTGATGCGCAACACTCGACTGGGTTACCGTAACTGCAGGGTCAGTGGCAGACGGTGGTCGGTTTGTGTACTCCTGGGCGGGAGACGAAAGTGGGAAGTGGTCGGACGGCGGCCTCTTTACCCGTCAACGCCAAGTGCGAGGTGCTGCCCAGTGCTGATAACACATCTGTGCCAGCAGGGGATGCCTCTTCTGTTTGGTGAGGGACCGATTTTCCTGCTGAGTCGAGAGAATGACAGAGAGCGGGTTTGTTTGTCATTGGGAGCTCCATCGTTAGGCGAGTAATAGAGCACCTCAGTAAAATAGCAGGGAGGTAGGGAACGAAAGCCAGCATGCACTCGATATCTTTGCCTGGAAGTCTCGTCCGAGATATGGAGGAGGCCCTAAGTGCAGCCAGTTGCGAATAATGGCTCGCGTCGGCACGAATGACGCATTTCGCCAAGGTCCTGAGGCCATTGTCGGTGCCTTTACCTGTTGGATGAATTAGTGAAGACAGCTAGCGTCACCCACAGGGTACAAGAACAGCTGTCTATTTGAAGCATCGTACTCACAGATGATCACGAATCTTTTCGTTTGGAAGCGAGTGGGTTTCGTTTGGAACCAGAGGCTCAGATGATTATGCATGGATCTCGGAGGCGAATTTCACAGTCTCCACGCGGCTTCAGACCAGAAGATAGTGATCGACGCTAGATACGATGATACAAGTATTGAAGAGTTCTTGCAAGGCGTGAGCGATTCTTCCTGCTAATCCAACCATCTAAAGTAGTGGTAGTCATCCTGGTCCCTAGCGCACACTACTGGGCGTTCCAGCTTTCACAGTGGGCAATAGGTGGTAGAGGTTTAAAAAATTCCCGTTAAATTTTCACAAACGTAGACAAAATACACTCTAAGACAAAAAAGAAGAAACGTGCTCCACAAAGCAATTATCTGAATGGGAAGGAAATCGGTAACGTTATGTACATGTAGAAACAAACAAATGATTACAATTTCAGAAAGAGAACTAGCTTCACAATCTGAGAAAGTCAATAACGCGTTGGTCCTCTAGCCATTATGCAAGCGGTTATTCGGCTTGCCACTGACTGTTAGAGTTGTTGGATGTCCTCCTAAAGGGTATCGTGCCAATTTCTGTCCAATTGGCGTCTTAGATCGTCGTTCTCAATTGGGGAGAGATCCGGCGACCTTACTGACCAACGTAGGGCTTGGCAAGCACGAAGAAAATCGGTAGAAACTCTCACCGTCTGCGAGCGGACATTATCTAGCTGAAATTAAGGAAAACAAAGAGGCACAGAATATCGCTGACGTACCGCTGTGCTGTAAGGGCGCCGCAGATGACAACAGTAGGGATCCTGCTATGAAGTAAAATGGCGCCCCAGACTATCACTCTTCGATGTCCGGTTATATGGCAGGGGACCGTCAGGTTGGTATCCCACAGCTGTCTTGGGCGTCTCCGGACGCGCCTTCGCTGATATTGGGGTTCAGTTCGAAGCGGGGCTCATCAAAGTAGATGATTCTACTCCAGGCAATGAAATTCCAGGCCTCAATGACCAGCGAAGACGTGCCTGCAGACGCCCTGGACAGTGGTGGATATCAACCTGAGTGTCGCACACCATATGGTTTGACAAAAAATGGTTCAAATGGCTCTGAGCACTATGGGACTTAACATCTGAGGTCATCAGTCCCCTAGAACTTAGAACTACTTAAACCTAACTAACCTAAGGACATCACACAACACCCAGTCATATGCTTTGACAACCAGGAGTGATGGTTTGGGCTGCCATTTCATAGCAGGACCCATTTGGTTGTCACCCTTCAGCACAGCGCTATGTCGACGACATTCTACACCCCGTTTTGTTACCCTTCATGACCAGCCATCCTGGGTTTACATTTTAGCAAGATAATGCCCGCCCGCACAATGCGAGTTTCTACTGCTTGTCTTCGTGCTTCTCAAACCCTACATTGGGCAGCAATGTAACCGAATTTCTTCAACCAGCTCCTGATCTTCACGCTCTGTCGTGGCAACTGGACAGAACCTGACATGTATGGACGCAGAGTCTCGCGGCCATAACATTGAATAAAATGTTCTCGGGTTTCCAACCGCGTCAATCGCTTAAAACTACACGAGCTTTCGGCCAAGCACTCCTTGGCCATTGTCAAGTGATATGACTGCCAGTGGGCTGTTGGTGCGCCCTCATATACGCTAGCTGCCGGCTGTGACGTCACTGGTGCCCGTGACATTGCCATATATGGGCATGTTTTGAATCGGCGTTCGACGTGCCCTCTTCAACAGCACGATAGCTGGCTGGATCCCACACAGCGCTGAGCTGCAAGCCACCGTCTCTATTCAGGGTGTTTGCGGTAACTTTTGTTTCAATAGCTTCCTTTATTAAGCTGTTCCAGAAGCCGTTAGTGCGAGCCACGACGGAGGTATCGTCAAATTTTATGTGGTGACCGTTTTCTAGCGCATGCTCTCTAGATAGCGTAGGCGATAATACCTTCCATGTCCTTTCTTGCGTTGTTCCACAGTGTGCACTGTTCGTCCGATGTAGTTCTACGAAATACCTTGTGAGTGTAGCCAGAAGTACATCGGACAAACAGTGCGCATTGTGGAACAATGCAGGAAAGAACATGAGAGGTATTATCGCCTACGCTATCCAGAGAAATCTGAGTTACCACATAAAATTTGACGATACCTCTGTCGTCGCTCGCACTAACGGCTTCTGGGACAGTTTAATAAAAGAAGCTCTTGAAATAAAAATTACCGCAAACACCCTGAACAGAGACGGTGGCTTGCAGCTCAGCGCTGCGTGGGATCCAGCTATCGCGCGGTTGAAGAGAGCACA
Source organism: Schistocerca serialis cubense (assembly GCF_023864345.2). Lineage (NCBI taxonomy): Eukaryota > Metazoa > Arthropoda > Insecta > Orthoptera > Acrididae > Schistocerca > Schistocerca serialis. The sequence continues at coordinate 11,039,828 of NC_064644.1, forward strand.
TCGAAATCCGACTCAAAAAATGCCCGTATATGGCAATGTCACGGGCACCAGTGACGTCACAGCCGGCAGCTAGCGTATATGAGGGCGCACCAACAGCCCACTGGCAGTCATATCACTTGACAATGGCCAAGGAGTGCGAAAACTCGTGTAGTTTTAAGCAATTGATGCGGTTGGAAACCTGAGAACATTTTATTCAGAATCTGACATGTCCCTCAGGAGGACGTCTCCAACAACTCTTATCAATCAATGGCAAACCGAACAACTCCTTGCATAAGGGCCAGAGGTGGGCCAACGCGTTATTGACTTGCTCAATTTGTGAAGCTCCTTCTCTGAACAATTCATCCAATTTTTTTAAAATTGCAATCATTTGTTTGCCTGTGCATCTAAATCACATCTACCGATTTACATCCCATTCGGATGGTTCCTTCGTGGTGAGCTTTTCTTTTACTTTTTTTGGTTCAAAAATGTTCAAATGTGTGTGAAATCTTATGGAACTTTGCTGCTAAGGTCATCAGTCCCTAAGTTTACACACTACTTAACCTAAATTACCCTAAGGATAAACACACACACCCATGCCCGAGGGAGGACTCGAACCTCCGCCGGGACCAGCCGCACAGTCCATAACTGCAGCACCTCAGACCGCTCGACTTTTTTTTGTCTTGAAACACTTCCCAACCTAACTTTCGCGTGTCCACTTCCAGCGATTCTGCCCCAGATGTTAATTCAGACGATCTGAACTTATCCCAAAACAACTGCTGACTTCGCGTGCTCGCTGCTGCAAACATTGTCGGAGCGACGCGACAGTGCCCCAACAGGCAGAAAAGACGCGTAGCAACGAGAAACACTAGAGGGTTAAGGCTTACTGTATAGCGCATGCTAAGCTACAGGCTACAAGTTTCAAAGCTACAGCGGTATTACATCCGGAACACAGATTCCCCATCTTTAACGTCCATTTGTGGTACGGCGAACACACACAACGGACGGCCTTAGTAGTGAACGACTAGGTAGCCTCACTGCGTTCCACAGTTGGCTGACGTAAACATGTTGACTGCTCGTTGGGACAGGTGTTATGTAACATGTCGTGAGCGCCGAGCTATCTCCAGCTGCGACCGCTGACCTGTCGATACGATAAGCCGGATGCGTCGCTGCTTCGTCCACGAAAACACTCATAGCTTGGCGGGCGTGGCCGTGTAGTGACACCGCGGCAGTTAAATTTGTTTTCAAAATTTGGCTTCTGTATAGCTCTAAATTGAGAAATATAAGCGTGGCTAAACTACGTGTGCGTGCGTGTGTTTGTGTGTGTGTGTGTGTGTGTGTGTGTGTGTGTGTGTGTAAAACCCATGTTACAGCTTCCATTGGACTTCATCAGAACAGTGGGACAGTACGACCATATGGGGGTGTTAAACGAAAATTTTGATTGGGGTTTCTTGGTACAGAGGACACAGCATGATACAGTATATTCGACTGAGAGTTATCGACGAATGGTGTAGCTTAAAAACTGCCCTGGTGAGATGTGTTGGGAGCTGGGACCATTACGGTTCGTGTTGCGTATTAATTTCCCTGACTGTAGGTGATGCATTTATCTGTAACGAATTATTGTCTGAAAAATCTGCAGAAATATTTAGTAAGATTTTGACGAGATTTCAAAGTGGTACAAAGATTGACAAATTGCTTTAAATCCTCAAAGATATACCTCTGAACATTCAGTTCACAAAGCGAAAAAAAAAAAAAAAAAAAAAAGATATTACCCAGTGACTGTAATATCAATGAACCACGATTGGGATCAGCCAACTCATACAAATTTGTGGGTGTAATTATTCGTTGAGATGTGAAATGGAATGTTTCCAAAAGCAGAGTCGCAGGTAATGTAGTTTCTTTCACAGGGTACTGCAAAAATGCAAGCAGTCTGCAACAGTGATTACTTATAAGACACTCGTGCGACCCATCCTGGAACACTCCTCAAGTATGTACTACCATACTATACATGATGAAAGCCTCGTACACACCTAGCGACAAAAGCCGCCGAACACACGATCCCCGGGACAAGTTTCAGGGCTGTTCCGCGACATTTTTCTGGAGTTTCACGACCGTCGCGATACAAAAGTCGCAAGTCTCACATTCCCCATGGAAAATGGGAATTTGTGACAATGTTAAACGATTTTTTATACTTTGTGCATGGTAACTGTGGTGTCGGCACTCCAAACCATCAACTGCCAACTGACTCAGTTGGCAGTTGATGCTTTGAGTGCTGCACCACAGGTACAGATAGTCAGCGTGAACCAGTTACGTTGGCCACTGATGGAGTGTATATATGGATCGTGATAACCCCTTCACCACCAACTACGGCCTGAAGATAGCGCATTGAAGGGCCGAAACTGGTGGCTACACAATAAATAACATCATAAAGACGGTTGTAGGCTTTTCGTTTTCTTACAATAGTGAACGGCCGTCGTCCCCAAGATCTCCAGTCAATAGGCTGGACATACAAAAACGTTTCGACAAGTTTCCTACCTGTCATCTTCAGGTGAAGCGTCGGGTTCATGTCCAGCTCGCATCTGGACATGAACCCGTTCCTTCGGCTGAAGATAACGAGTTCGAAACTTGTCGAAGCTTTGCTGTACAATGACGCCTTGACTCGGCTGATCACCCGAGAAGACTTCATCATTGGAATTCGCCGAGAAACCCTGCATTCTCACACATATTTGTAATTTATTAATTAAGGTTCCCGTGAGAGTTGCAAATAATATTTTTATTGGTCACTAATTTCAAACATTTTCGTTCATTCTCAAAACGTTTCATATATTAGAAGCGACTATGTTATTAACAAAAAATGAAGTACCACATTCAGAATTTTTAATGTTTCACGGTACATAATATTTCTCTTTTTACATCAGATCAATGTAACAAATGTTACTTGCCTCTATTACGGTTGTCTTGATACATTCAAAATTCGAAAGTAGTCTTTAGCTGTTTATACACAAAAGTCGATAGCGCCTTCAGTTGTTTGTTATGCGTGAATATGCTCTGTCTCTCAGAGATCATAATGTTACCACTAAACACACAGATGCTGTACTCATAAAGGTCACAGACATTATCGCACTATTTTATAAATTACTGTTATGTCATAAGGTAACTGATTTACTGAATCATGAATTACTTTTGAAAACAGCAAAAAAAATTCTATTTTAAGTCGAACTGTTCGTTTATCAATTTGTTCGGCTCCTTCATATTCTGTTTATTTGTTATTTCCCATTCTTCAAGTATGGGAAACTTCATTCCTTTAGGTGCCAAGTGCAAAATTTTCACAGTACTCTCAGAACGACCTGCTGTATGTTTTGTGCTTCGCAAATAATGGCTGAAGGCGGTCTTGTTGTTAATAACAGTGTACCTTCTAGTATAAGCAATGGTTTGAGAATGAACGAAAACGTTCGGAACAAGTCACTAATAAAAATATTAGTTGCAGCTCTGACGGGAACCTTAATTAATAAATTACAAATGCTTTTACGTTTTCTTATGATTTCCCCCACATAAGTTCGTCTGACCGTTAGGATGTCTTCGACAAAGTCTTGTCTGGTCGACCGTCCCCTCCAGTTAGGTGACCATGAAGGTGCGTTGAACAATAACCGTTCTTTTGTCCGATTTCCCTGCGCACCTGGAAATGCTGCTAAATGTTTTCGAATAACTGCTGGCGTATACACACTGACGAAGCGTCCAGTGGACCCCGGCTTCCGGACTTGGCCCGTGTTATCAGAGCTGCCGGAGGCAACATTGCCATCCCTCTCTGACTTCTCGACAGCGACTAAGATGACCGGTTGCGCAGAGTAGCCTCGAAAGCGCTCACCGTGACGCTCGAAAATCGCTGCCCCGACCGGTGTGCGTTTCTTCGGTGACGTGCGTTTTTTGGGTACCATCAGCATCTTCACCAATACGCAGAAAGTACCCAATAAGAAAAGTTTTTTGTGAAAAAGCAACAAAGCTTTGGAGATGAGCTCGCACCTAAAATTTCCGATCTTACCGTAAGATACTACTACACGAACCCATATTGGATGGATGAATCATAACCACCAAAGGTGGTGAGACTTTGAACGATAAGCTAATTTCAGAATCTCATTAAAAAACGCGACTGCTGGCCTATTTTAAGCAGCAGCGCGAAAATATCACCCAGGTATTGGTCGTTCGTATTAATTGAGAGTATCTTCTCAGTGAAAGTGAAATAAGGAAGTCCTAGGCTGGATTAATGTGGAATTTCAACCAAGCGAAAATTATGGCTGCTGCATCGCATGTAGGAGGAAAAACAATGGAGCAAGTTTCTATTTTCAACCATGTCATCTGTCAGATTTTTGCTCATGGTGACTGAGACACGAAATCAAGAGACGCTTGTTACATGGCTGAAGGACAATGTCCCACGTAGATAATGTTCTAAGGAAGAGAGACGTAGGTTAAATAACAAGGTTTCGAACAGTAAGGACTGCGGTCTTTCCACTTGTCATGTATGGATTTGAAATTTGGCAGAACGTTGTAGCACAGACTTTTTTGAGTTATAGTGTTGCAGGAAACGCCTTAAGAGTTCCGTGCGATACAAAGATGACGAATAGGTACGTGTTGCAGCAAGTAAAACCAGATCGCTGCTTGGAATGTCTGATACTGAAACAAAAAAGCATATGCTTTGGGCACGACGTAAGAAGACACGATTCGTCCGAAAAGACCTTAATTCTGTGGAAGATTGAAGACACAGCATGAAGAAGGTTGCAAAGGATGAGACGGATCGATTGAATCGCTGAAGTAATCGACTCCAACCCAGAAGGTATTCGGGAAACAGTGCAGGACAGAATAATATGGCGTGTTTGGGACTAAGCGACTAAAGAAAGAGAGAGAGAGAGAGAGAGAGAGACTGACAACCCAGTAATTAATGACAGCAGTTTACCAGGACCTCTCCGGAAACGGCCGTAAGATGTGTATTCGTGTACCTATGCGTCAAAATATGACAACTCCGTTTGGATGTGCTTCTGGAGATTGGCGTTTAACGCCCAGTCGCCAACGAGGTCATCAAAGCTGGAGCCCAAGCTCGGATTAGGGAAGAATGAGGACGGAAATCGGCAGTGCCCTTTCGAAGGAACCATCCTGGCGTTTGCCTTAAGCGATTTAGGAAAATCGCGGAAGACCTAGACCAGGATGGCGGGATGCGGGTTTGAACCGTCCCCCTCTCCCCTCCCCCGAATGAGGGTCCATTGTGCTAACGACTGCGCTATCCCTCTCGGTTTGAATGTGCTAATGATTATGCCAAAAACAAAAAGAGCGAACTATTTCGTCTATCGAAAATGGAGTTATAGCGGAACTTTTACCTACTGAATGAGGCCTTATATATACATAGTATGACGATCTAAGCTGGGCATATTCTAATAATAACGGACTCGCTCTCCACGTTATAAATCTGTCATAAGTTGGTAAGACTGAAGGGTAGCTGCTATTTGCCATACCAAATGGCTGTTACTATATCAAAACTACGAAGATGTGCTACAAAACTGTCTCTGAAATTGACGAAGAGGTTTGTCGGAACTGTGGAATACGAGGACCACCAAGTGGCAAAGAATGGAATAGAACGGAATAAAAGAGAGAGGAATTTCTGATGGGGAACTATTGTTGTAGTCAGACACATGGCCAGAAGCGGATAGAACACGGAGTGGGACACAGGGGCCCCAGATACAGACAAATTGACTCGCATACACCGAAAGCATATCCTAATGTGATATTTAGGGCCGAGTCCAATGTCAATTTTGATAGTTCCCGTACCCAGCAACAGATGGCGACACTTATCTCTAAGCTATTACATTTGAAGGTTAGCCCGTTTTTCCGCGCATGTCTTCAATTGTATGCTGACAAGCTGGATATAAAGCGTTACTCTAGCGGCAGAGGGAACAATAGGCGATTCGTGTTGGCCACAGCCAGGCTGTAATTCAACCACGGCCACTACCGACATTTCCATGGAAGTCAGTCATACCACCGCCAACACATTGCGACTGTTGGGAGATATAGGAGGGTAACCACATATTCTCTGGTTGCTCTTGGCACAGAAAAGAATCTTACAGTGCTAAAATACATATTCTATCAGTATCTTGAAGGCTTTCTCGCGTTTTTTCAGACACTTTTGCGGCTTATCTCCACTAAGCTCGAGTTTCCGTACTAAAAATATGTGAAGTATTGTACTATCGAAACATCGTTCGTAGGTTTAACTGAAACATGTGCGTGAAAAACTGGCGCAGAATAATCGGGAACAGCGTCGCCGACAACTACAAATAATACTCGGCAAGCTCCACATTTCATAAACAATGTATGAACACCCTTTTCATACAGTATTGTTTGACAAACGGTTCATTTGCAGTGCACAAGCACCGTGCACTCTGCAGTGGTCGCGCTGGCCGAAATTTTAGAGAATACATAATTCTGCGTTTGTTACGCGCTGTACCGCACACTGAAAAAACGGATTGAACACACTGTGATATAAGGGTTGTGTGTTTCGTCTCAGGGTTGTTACGTTACTTTGTGTTGCATGTCGTACTTTTTGGCCATTGCTTACGACAAGCTCCTTCACTGTTGTGAACGTATTTTCATACAAAGATGGGTGACTGCGGTAACAAACCAAATAAATCATAAATACATCGTTACTGTGTAATGAGCTGCCGGAGACTGTGTGTCACTGAAGTGCTCAGAGGGTATCAGGAATACCCATGAAAGTTTGTTGGTGGAGTTCTGATTCACACCGTATAAAATAATCAAACTGTCATGTGGAAGAAGATGTTAACACGGTCCCTGATTGCTTCCTTTCTTGGCCAGATTAATCGCAACGACGATAAGATGTCCACTATCTAATACGACTAGTAACAATTACTACTGTTGCTAGTTAGTTCTAGAGAGCCGCTCTGTAAATCGCTGTTTGTATTGAGGCTAGATGCTTTGTCTCGATATAGCTGACTTTTCTTTCTGTTCCACTCAAAATGAGAACAAGGAACGAGGTCTTATGTACTGCCACAACTCACTTTCTCTGATCTAATCGCCACGATATTTACGCAATGCATTACGATTCTATTAGCTATGACCGCGAACTACTTTTTAAGATCCGGTCTCTATAAACCGCAGTAATCAACAGGTGTCTTGTGAGTCCTTCGTTTAAGCGTGTCGCGTTTGCCTGGTAGACTGGACGAACTAACCACGCAGCTGAGAGTGGAGTTTCAGTGACTGGGCTAGAACTGTCTTCATTGATGATTCCCGCTTCGAACCGAGCGAAGACGTGTATGGAGACGTCACGGGCAGCGGTGGAGTACCAACGTGTCAGCCGCCGTGCGGCCGGCAGACAGATGTGATGGTCTGGAGTGACATTCCATTTCATAGCAGGACCACATCTAAAACTCTGTCAATCAATGCCAAGCTGAATAACTGCTTGCGTAAGGCCAGAGCAGAACCAAAACGTTACTGACTTAGTCAATTTGAGAAGCTCTTTCTCTTGAATAAATCATCCAGGTTTTCTGAATCTGTAATCATTTGTTCGTCTGTACATGTGCTTCACGTCTACCATAATTCTTTAGTGGTGCGCCTTTTTTTTTCTTAGAGTATACAAGTATGTGGTGTAACGAAAAGTACTCTCTGCCATTCACTACACAGTAGTCTGCAATGTCCGGATGTTGATATTTCGAAATGTCCGGACGACACTTTTGCTATTGATGAATTCTTCTGGCGAAGATTATGGGTACGAAACTCATTGAAATTTGGCGACCAGACGACGCCACCACTCGGCTGATAACCCGAGAAGAATTCATCAGTGGAATACGCCGAGAAAGACTGAAGTCGCATATACTTTTGCTACTCTTTCAGTTACCAGCAGTGTCGAAAAGTTATCACGCGACCTTAGTTACAATGGAGCGACACTTCTGGTCAAAACCAGCTACTCGTCGTGGGCGCGCATCCCATACCAGAGTATCAATCACCCGCCAAACACGTCACAAGTGGCTCGGTGACGTGAATGCTCAATTCGTTGTGCGTAATGGAGGATTCTACAAGTCAGAGTACTCGTTTATTGCATAATACCTACGTATGTGGGGATCCGCCTCTGTGGATGCGAGGTCAGTGCGGCTGATAGCTAACAGAAGCGACCCAGTTTCGATTCCCGGTCCGGTCGGAGATTTTCTCCACTCGGGGACTGGATGCCGTGGTCATAATTGACATTCCACTATTGAGGTGGCTGTATGATCATGTCCCGGAAGCCAATTAAACAAAGAAAAATTCTTTGTGGAGAAGCAGGGTACTGCGGTGGCGTTCGCTAACATCGGAAGTTATCTCCAGTTCTCGCCAGGCTGGCTCTTGTTACAGTAATGGATTCTGTGTCTTCTTGATCTTTATTTCAATGTTAGCTTGGTAATTGTGGCATGTTACAAACTTTATGTGAGGACTTAACCCATTGAGTGCTATGATCCCCATTTGGGGATTTGTCTTTGTAACGGAAATTTTGCAATTCTGGTAATGCTGGCAGCGAATGCTACCATTTCCCATTGTTGTCCAGACCTTTGTCGAACGCTTGCATTGAAATTTTGTCAGTTGTTGTTAAACGATTGAGCTGTACACTTTTATTTCTGTGAAGAACCTACGTTTTTCAGCGTTACAGCAGTTGCACATTTTCAAAACAGCGTTAAGTTATATTATTATGTAAATAACTTCCGACTTCTGTGTACAGGCATGTTCTCTAATGGTTTGAAAAGATGTTTATCGATCATTTATTTCAAAGACCTATTTCATTTCTGCATGACACCTGTCTGACCTATCCCCGTTTGGGGCTCATAGCAGTTTCTTCGTAGAACTTTATTTTTCTTTTATTTGCTCCTCAGGCACAGTGAGTCACCATGAAGCACTTTCTATGAGAGAAATTGAAGAAATTGTAAATGCCCCGAAATTCATGGCTCCTTTTGGTGATGATTGTGATGTGAATGTGACCATTGACACACTGACATTGTCGATCTCCCTCCAGATCGTGTACATGAGATGTCTGACTGTGAAGATATCGACGAAAATATATTTGAAAATACTGTCCCATCTGATGTGACAGGTTCCTTGGAAATTCATGCTAGTGGAGAAAAGGAAAATGAGGAATATGCATACCAACGAAAGAAGAAAGTGAAAGCTATCATCACTTCTAATTGGACAACAGAAGATGCGATTTACTCTAAAACCTATCCTCATACAGCAGAAATTGAACAGCAAAAATCCGTTTTAGTAGCAGCACTAAAAGGAAAATCTGCTGTTGAGTGCTGTGAAGAATTTTTTGATGAACAGTTATTGAACTTGATTGTCAGTAAAAGTGTCCGATATGCTGCACAGAACAATAATCACAGCTATGAGTTATCTAATGGATGCATAAAAAAGTTCATAGGTATACTAATCTTCACTGGATACCATGCTGTTCCATAGGAAAAGCTATTCTGTAATGAAGATGAAGACTTTGATATATGGTGTGTACGACAGTGCATGAGTCGCAACAGATATCTGGAAATAAAGCGTCACCTTCATTTCAATGATAACACGTGTCTGAACAGGAACCTGACGAAACGGATAGACTTTACAAAATTCGTCCGTTGATGGTTTTACTGAATAACAATTTCATACAAGTTTTTTCCGACAGCCTGAACATTGATGAGCAAATGGTACGATATTATGGACACCATTACGCAAAACAGTTCATTCGCAGGAAACCAGTGAGATTTGTATTCAAATAGTGGGCCATGTGCTGTTCTCAAAGCGATTTCTGTTACCGTATCAAGGAAAATCGAAGGCTACGAGTGATGTTTCAATTCTGGAACATGGCGGACCAGTTGTGTAGAATATGATTTCTTTTCTACAGACTCCTGAACTTCACAAAATATGTTTTGATAACTTTTTCACGAGCTTCCGTTTGAAGAAAGAGCTCTCAGAAATGAGAGTAAGGGCAACTGGAACTGCCCGTATGAACTGAATGTATCCAATAGAATCTGAGAACAACATGGAGAAGAAACGAAGAGGAGCGTATGACTATAGATCTGACAAGAACACAGGGAAAATGGCAGTAATATCGAAGGATAACAACTGTGTAAAGTTATTGTCAAACCATGAGAGAGTGGATCCCGTAAGCCAAGTAAAGAGATGGAGCAGAGCTGAGAAGAAAGGTGTGCAAGTTCAACAGTCAAGAATGATTTCAGAATATAACAATCATATGAGAGGTGTGGACAAACTGGACTGGAATATGCACAATATCGTGTGAGAATTCTAGGTAAGAAATGGTACTTCCAATTGTTCACCAATGCTTTAGATGTAGCGTTGCTCAACGCGCATGTCGTCTACTGCCTCTCGAATGAAAATATTCCACTGCTTCAATCCCGGAGGATGGTGGCAAGGGCCTATCTTGTTCAATCATCTGCTGCTTTTGATCCGACAAGGGCAGGACGTCTATCATACCCAAAATAGCTTTCACGTGTTCCAATTGAACTAAGGACTTATGGAAACAGACATATAATTGAATGAACAACACTGGAGAAACAAAGAAAACGTGCAATTTGTAAGAGAAATACGAGGAAACAGTGTGCTGTGTGCAATGGGGGACTCTACATTGATTGTTTTGTTGTGTGGCACAAAAAATAAAAGAAAATGTAAAAAGAGTGTGGCATGTGCCATGTTCCCATTTAGGGATCGATTAAAATAAATAATTTATTTCAAGGTTATTGCATTTTTTTGTTTTATATTCCTTTTCCTCATCTCTATGTAAATCAGGCAGCACAGAAATAAAAGTGGATCGAGGAAAAAAATTTGGTAGTTAATGGTTAATTGCTTTTCCTACGAGTGGTCTCTGAAAGAAAAAATTTTCTATGTTTTTACAATGTCTGAACAAAGAAGCAAGCCTCAATAGTGTATAAATAAGAGTATAAATAGATGAAAACCGTTTCTTACGAATCTTGTTTCAATAGTGAAAAATATTGGTCTATTGAAGTAGAAAGAAGTGTTTTGGTATTTAGAAGAAAATCAAGATGCAAAGGAGAAACTAAAAAGATGCTATACACCGTTTTCTAAATATTTTTTAGCGTGCTTGGATGTGTTTGTATTCTAGAGCAAATTAATGTTGATGTTTTGACGTCCCTTTCCCTACTCATTCAGTTCTCAGCGATGTGGAGAATTTACAGTAAAAGTGTACCTAACGGGTTGCCTGGTTTTCTCCGTTGGATGCTGCAGTTGGTAACTGTTAACGCGATGAATGAACGGAAGTGAACACGACGAATCATGAGTCGGGTGTGGGCAGCCACTGACATTGCACGCTCGTAATTTCCTTTGCTTCGTAACTGGGGGTATCTAGTATTTTGTTTAAGCTTAGTCATTAATTCCCACCCTAACACTTCGGAAATCGCGATATATTCCGAAATAACAGTCAGATGTTTGTAACAATCAAGAGTGTACGCGGAACATAGTGATTGTCATTGGGTACCGTATATTACCACCCGACTGGCTACGACCAACGGTAAGAAATTGCCAACAGCAACAAGCGACGGAAGAGCCACGTACGACCTAAATTCACTTTAGCCAAATTTACCATACGACCTTTGTCAAGAAAATCCATTGCAAGTTTTGCTTTGGTCATTAATAATGCGTGTTATCGTCGGTAGTTCTTTAATACGGTTGCTATATTCCGACTTTTCATTGGAAGGACAGTGCCTCATATCTTCAGTTTCGCCATTCAAGCGCCAAAGTGCGTATCATATAGCTCTCAGAAGATTCACGATTTTGACGCAGACCTGTAAACGGAAACGGCCGGCCGCGGTGGTCTAGCGGTTCTAGGCGCTCAGTCCGGAACCGCGTGACTGCTACGGTCGCAGGTTCGAATCCTGCCTCGGGCATGGATGTGTGTGATGTCCTTAGGTTAGTTAGGTTTAAGTAGTTCTAAGTTCTAGGGGACTGATGACCACAGTAGTTAAGTCCCATAGTGCTCAGAGCCATCTGAACCATTTGTAAACGGAAACAACCTCTCGTGGCGAGGGGAGTCTAGGTACACGAATGGTACGTGAGGGTCGTGCTGCAGTAGACAAGGAAAGTGGCTCGTGTGATAAGGGGCTTGCAGGGCTAAAGGCGGCATCGTGGGCCCCTGCTAGTAATCTGGGTCCATTCAATGTCTAAGAAATAATGTCGTGCACTCTGGTGATAAACGTATCAATTACTATGGAGACTCTCGGCGTAGTAGTTGGTTTTACTAGTGAACAGCGAGGTTTTCTCGTTTTCATCGCCGACAAAAACTTTTAGAGGGAGCGGTTTGTGGAGGAGGAGGAGATTAGTGTTTAACGTCCCGTCGACAACGAGGTCATTGGAGACGGAGCGCAAGCTCGGGTTAGGGAAGGACGGGGAAGGAAATCGGCCGTGCCCTTTCAAAGGAACCATCCCGGCATTTACCTGAAAGGATTTAGGGAAATCACGGAAAACCTAAATCAGGATGGCCGGAGACGGGATTGAACCGTCGTCCTCCCGAATGCGAGTCCAGTGTGCTAACCACTGCGCCACCTCGCTCGGTGAAGCAGTTTGTGCCAATATTACTGCGGCTATACCTGTCTAAATACTCATTATGATATTTTCCTTGCATTACACACCTATCAAGCGTTGTGTTGCTCTATTAATATTGTACTTTGTATTTAAGGCTAGACGATGATAAATTTTTGTTTACAAAGGTGGAGGTGTTGGTATTATGAGCCCCTTTGGCGCTGACAATATAAGCCCCCAATACAGGGTGCCCCAGGAATTATGGTCAGTATTCCGGGATATGACAAGCATGCTCATTCGAAGCAAAGAAGTCTCGTAAACATGGGCTCTAAAATGCACACTTTAAGAGCTGTGAGCATCTGTTCATCTTCGCTGCTGTGAAACATATCTTTTACTGAATAAGTGTTAATATCTCTTAAGATATGCATTTTAGAGCCATTGTTTACAGACAACTTTGTCTTGTTTTGATCCATACTACTTCCTCCCAAACTTTGGAAACAAAAGAGATCCCAGCAGCTGAGATTTGTTTCACAGTATCAAAGATGAATAGGTGCTCATAACTCTTTAGGTATGTATTTTAGAGCCCTAGTGTACTGGACAATTTTTTCTTGTTTTGATCTATGCTACCTCCTCACAAAATTTGGAAAGCAAGGCAATTGCAGTAGAATAGCTGTGTTTTACACATCTAAGCTAAAGACGTGCTCACATCACTTAAGGTATGCATTTTAGAGTCCTAGTTTCCTAGACAAATTTTCTTGTTTTGATTCATACTGCCTCCTCCCAAAATTTGGAAACCAAAGAGCCCACACTAGAGAAGGTTTGTTTCATAACATCGAAGATGAGGAAATGCTCGAAGTTCTCAAGGTATGCAAGTTTACTAGACGTTTTTGCTTCAAAGGGCTCTTCCTGTCCCTGCATATTGACTATTCCTCTTGGGGCAACCTGTACAAAAGAGCACAAATTGTAATTATTACAGAACTTCCAGAATGAGATTTTCACTCTGCAGCGGAGTGTGCGCTGATATGAAACTTCCTAGCAGAGCACTTGCCCGCGAAAGGCAAAGGTCCCGAGTTCGAGTCTCGGTCGGGCACACAGATTTAATCTGCCAGGAAGTTTCACTACAGAACTTATTTGCAATTTTGTGATGCAGAAGCCTCCTAAAGAGTGAACGACTAGGAGAAAAAAAAAAGGACTTGAGATAAACGACACATGGTAATGAGTTTAAAGTCACTATCAAGCAAAGAATGCGCCTAAAAATGCAGAAAAAATTGGAGTCGGTCTTCAAGAAGATTTCTACATTGTACAGTAACAGTATTTGACTTAATGAAAGTGTATTTCTTGTAATTTTTTGTTTAATTTCTGGAATTTCTCCCATTGAGGCTCACAATAGAAGCACAATTTTTCTTTCGCAAATTGTGTACAGTTCCATGAAACAAATTACTTTTTTATGGTATACATAACAGCCGCGTGGTCTAGGGGACCTTGTCACGGTGCGCGCGGCTCCCCCCGTCGGAGGTTCGAGTCCTCCCTCTGGTATGTGTGTGTGTGTGTGTGTGTGTGTGTGTGTGTGTGTGTGTGTGTGTGTGTTGTCCTTAGCGTAAGTTAGTTTAAGTTAGATTAAGTAGTGTGTACGCCTAGGGACCGATGACCTCAGCAGTTTGGCCCCATAGGAACTTAACCACCACCGCATACATAATAACTCAAAAATTGTACGATAAATAAGTTCAAGCCGTGTCGTCTGAGCTAAAACCGTGTGGTAGTATGTGCTCATCCAGTATGAAGTAGATAGTAAAGTAACTGCGGCAGTAAGGACAAAATAACAAAGTGGGGTCCATTGTATGACCTCTTCCTGTACAGTGCTACAGCGAGCGAGCAGGCGACGAGGGAGCGCACTCACATCTTGGCGATGCCCGCCTTCCGGACGGCCGAGCTGCAGGCCTTGACGGCCGTCTGTATGCAGGTGAGCAGCTGCGTCAGGTCGCCCGTGGCGCCGGGCACCAGCCGCTGCTGCGCCAGCACGAACCGCGTCAGCGTCATCGAGTCCACGTCGAAGCCCCCGTGCGACGTCATCGTTAGCTGCTGCGTTCTCCGCTTCCCTTCCTTCCACGTGAACGCCCGCCGCGCTACTGAAGCGTCGGTTGCTGGCGGGTCGCGGCGAGGCACGCCAGCGGCCGCCAGCCAGGGCTGCCAACATCTGTCGCCGGCCAAGTGGCCTTCACAACTAACAGAGTCAAGGTCTGCTACCTGCTTCACGCTCCACTTCACGGGCCACGCGTACACGCTTAACATGAAAAGCTATTTTCGGAAACCGATTTTCGCTCGGGTGTTTACATGTTAAACGTGACTCGATTATCACTGTCTGATGAAATATCAGTTTCCCGAGGGTTAGTTGTTTTATGTGAGTGGTAGTCTGCCTATAAATCAGCTGTTCCGACTACGTCAGCACGATAAACATACGTTGTCTATACCTTCGTAATGTTTTTCAATGTAGGGAGAATAAGATATCCTTCTGATTGCCAGTGAACTCGTAAGGAGCAGAAAACTGTATAAGAAGAGATTTTTTTTAAAGTTTTGTTTACACGATGCTTTTATTACGCACCTCTCGTACGTGCGGTTCGGAAAAAGAGTGCGAAGTGAGTTGATGATTTGTACACTTGAAATGGCTTGAAAATTTAAAAGTGGAATGAATTAAAGGATTTTTTGTCGGCAGCCGCTGGTTGTGTTAAGACTTGATGTTTTAGAAATTAACCAGCCTCACAGAATTTTTGTTGTGGTCTTCAGTCCAGAGGCTGATTCGATGCAGCTCTCCACGCTACTTTATCCTGTGAAAGCCTCTTCATCTCCGAGTAGCTATTGCAACCTACATCTGTTTAGTGTATTCATGCCTTGGTCTCCCTCGTCTCCCTCTACGATTTTTACCTTCCGCGCTTTCCTCCAATACTAAATTGATGATCCCTTGATGCCTCAGGACATGTCCCACTAACCAATCCCTTCTTCTAGTCAAGTTGTGCCATAAATTCCTCTTCTCCCCAATTCTATTTAGTACCTCCTCATTAGTTACGTGATCCACCCATCTAATCTTCAGCATTCTTCTGTAGCACTACATTTCGAAAGCATTTACTCCCCTCTTGTCTAAACTATTTATCGTCCATGTTTCACTTCCATACACGGCTACATTCCATACAAATACTTTCAGAAACGACTTCCTGACACTTAAATCTATACTCGATGTTAACAAATTTCTCTTCTTCAGAAACGCTTATCTTGGCAGTCCCAGTCTATTATCTCTACTTCGACCATCATCACTTATTATGATCCTCAAATAGAAAAACTCATTTACTACTTTAAGTGTCTCATTTCGTAATCTAATTCTCTCAGCCTCATCTGATACAATTCGGTTCAAATGGCTCTGAGCACTATGGGACTTAACATCTGAGGTCATCAGTCCCCTAGAACTTAGAACTACTTAAACCTAACTAACCTAAGGACACTACACACATCCATGCCCGAGGCAGGATTCGAACCTGCGACCGTAGCGGTCGCGCGGTTCCAGACTGAAGCGCATAGAACCGCTCGGGCGATTCAACTCGGCTACATTCCATTATTCTCGTTTTGCTTTTGTTGATGTTAACCTTGTACCCTCCTTTCAAGACACTGTCTATTCCGTTCAACTGCTCTTCGTGGTCCTTTGCTGTCTCTGAAAGAATTACAATGTTGTCGTCAAACCTCAAAGTATGTATTTCTTCTCCTTGGATTTTAATTCCTTCTCCAAATTTTTCTTTTGTTTCCTTTACTGCTTGCTCAATATACAGATTGCATAACATCGGGGAGAGGCTACAACCCTGTCTCACTCCCTTCCCAACCACTGCCTCCCTTTCATGCCCCTCGACTCTTATAACTGCCATCTGGTTTCTGTACAAATTGTAAATAGCCTTTCGCTGCCTGTATTTTACCGCTGCCACCTTTAGAATTTGAAAGAGAGTATTCCAGTCAACATTGTCAAAAGCTTTCTCTAAGTCTACAAATGCTAGAAACGTAGGCTTGCCTTTCCTTAATCTTTCTTCTAAGATAAGTCGTAAGGTCAGTATTGCCTCACGTGTCCCAACATTTCTACGGAATCCAAACTGATCTTCCCCGAGGTCGGCTTCTACCAGTTTTTAGATTCGTCTGTAAAGAATTCGCGTTAGTATTTTGAAGCTGTGACTTTCATGATAAATTACTAGAGCTATACATCCTACCATAAAGATAAAATGTGGTTCATTAGCATCAATTTCTCGTTAACGTACTGCCTACCTTGTTGGAACATGTGCCATGTCATCAAAAGCTGCACATGGTTTGTACTTGATTGTGCACGAGCACATTTGCTAGGTAACGTGCGTGAACTTCTGACTCTTGACATTCTAGGACCGCTGAATAGGTCGAGGAGGCCCCACATCTTGGCCTCCCTGTCCCCCAAATTTCAGTGCCTTTTATTTTTGAATATGGGGACATTTGAAGGCATTAGTCCACGCCACCGCAGTCAACCATCTCCAGATGTTACAGGATAGTGTCTTGAATGCAAGCCAGCACTTACAACAACCGGGTGTATTTCAAAGAGTGTGTGATCCATTACACCAAAGGGAAGAGGGATGTACTGCCGCCGGCCGGTGTGGCCGTGCGGTTCTAAGCGCTTCAGTTTGGAACCACGTGACCGCTACGGTCGCAGGTTCGAATCCTGCCTCGGGCATCGATGTGTGTGATGTCCTTAGGTTAGTTAGGTTTAAGTACTTCTGAGTTCTAGGGGACTGATGACCTCAGTAGTTAAGTCCCATAGTGCTCAGAGCCATTTGAACCATTTTTGATGTACTGCCATGGACAGAAGTCACGTTGAGCACCTCGTATAGCAAGTGCCACGAATGGATGTCACATTGGACAGTATGCGTTTCGGCACCCATGGGCGATCGTCTCTTTTTCATGTTCTGTACTACCACCTCTCACAATAATGGACACTTTTGTTTTCAGCCAGTATGCAGAAGTGTGCAGATCTCAGAAAGTATGCGTTTCCGGCCCATTTTTATTGCACTATTTTTTCTTGTTTTGGTGGGTACTATCACCTCTCAAAATATTCGACACTTTTTATAACATCCTGAATTATTTATTGCCTCCACGCCAGACATGTAGTCCGCCTCTAGATATTTTGCGTTAAGCGTGCGGCGCCGAGGGGGGTCGTTAGTTCAGTATAGTTCTTTCACTTTACGGGATCCGATCTCGAAGCCTCAGCCATATGCTCTGTGTAATAGCAATTAGTAATCATTGAAGCAAAAGCTCTTTTTCCCAATGGACGTTAAGACATGTCATAAAATGAGACGGTGAAGCATTGCACGATGTATTTTAAATAGTTACATTCACTTCAGCTACAGACACACCAATAAGACACGTCGCGCCTATGTCACACCACGTCACGTATTCTCTGCAGAAATGTTGTGCCGCTACGCTGGTGGTGCACTGACATCACTTCACTGTGTTATATCGTCTACAAATATCTGATTTTGAGCTAATGCAAATAAAACAGTGGAAATCCTTTTTAAGAGAAAAAGACCTTATAAAAACTAACTTCACAATAGCGGGAATAAAAATTAAACAAAAAACATAAAAGACTTTGTAGTCTACGAAGAACTTTACTTCTTTCTAACGGATGTGAAAAGAGAGATAGGAACTAACTCACGTAAGCAAAATAACTCTGTTTAATTTCAGTAAGTTATTTCGAGTTGCTTTTGATTTTGTTCTTAGTCTTGAGTCATTATAATTAGTGTATGTTTTTATCGAAGTGCTTTTGTATACTTATCGGTTGTATGTGATCATAAATTCCTTACGTAGACGGCTGTCTGGGAAATACTCAAACGCCAGTAAAAAGTTTTTTTACTATAGGCCAGCCTGTGCGAAGTACAGAAACCGAATGCTAAACGACAGTAGAAAAGCTCAGGTCACGGAAACAGAGTTTCTGAGAGGAATCAGTGGTTGTAGCAAACTGGATCACATTAAGAACGACGACCTTAAAAGGGAATACTAAACATCTATACTTCATACTGTTGTATAAAGATAAGTCGTTGTTTAATGTTGTTACTAAAAACCTCGAAAAGTTCTTGACCGGTTTCATTTCATTTTGACACAAGACCCTAATGAACTTGTGGACGGACATAAGCTATATATATATTTTAATATATGTAGTATATCAATATATATATCTAATATATAAAGAGGTGGCATTGTTCAAAAAAGCTCGAAAAGTCCTTTATCGATTTCCTTCAAATTTTTATACTTTACTCTAAATGAGCGTTTGGACGGACATAGGCTGTATAGGTATTTTAATATATACAGGGTGGTCCATTGATAGTGACCCGGCCAAATATCTCACGAAAGAATCATCAAATAAAAATGCGAAACTTCAACCACGACCTGCAGCAAATGATGATGCCCAAGTAGGTGTTTTAGCTGCTGTCGCGGCTAATCCGCACATCAGTAGCAGACAAATTGCGCGAGAATGGGGAATCTCAAAAATGTCGTTGTTGAGAATGCTACATCAACATCGATTGCACCCGTACCGTATTGCTATGCATCAGGAATTGCATGGCGACGGCTCTGAACGTCGTGTACAGTTCTGCCACTGGGCACAAGAGAAATTACGCAACGATGACGGATTTTTTGCACGCGTTCTATTTAGCGACGAAGCGTTATTCACCAACAGCGGTAATGTAAACCGGCATAATATGCACTATTGGGCAACGGAAAATCCACGATGGCTGCGACAAGTGGAACATCAGCGACCTTGGCAGGTTAATGTATGGTGCGGCAGTATGGGAGGAAGGATAATTGGCAACCATTTTATCGATGGCAATCTAAATGGTGCAATGTATGCTGATTTCCTACGTAATGTTCTACCGATGTTACTACAAGATGTTTCACTGCACGACAGAATGGCGATGTACTTCCAACATGATGGATGTTCGGCAAATAGCTGGCGTGCGGTTAAAGCGGTATTGAATAGCATATTTCATGACAGGTGGATTGGTCGTCGAAGCACCATACCATGGCCCGCACGTTCACCGGATCTGACGTCCCCGGATTTCTTTCTGTGGGGAAATTGCTATCGTGATCCACCGACAACGCCTGACAACATGCGTCAGCGCAGTGTCAATGCATGTGCGAACATTACGGAAGGCGAACTACTGGCTGTTGAGAGGAATGTCGTTACACGTATTGCCAAATGCATTGAGGTTGACGGACATCATTTTGAGCATTTATTGCATTAATGTGGTATTTACAGGTAATCACGCTGTAACAGCATGCATTCTCAGAAATGATAAGTTCACAAAGGTACATGTATCACATTGGAACAACCGAAATGTTCAAACGTACCTACGTTCTGTGTTTTAATTTAAAAAACCTACCTTTTACCAACTGGTGGTCTAAAATTGTGAGCCATATGTTTGTGACTATTACAGCGCCATCTATCACAAGGCGAAAAAAGTGGTCCAACTAAAACATTGATATTTCTTTACGTACTACACGAATATGTAAGAAAAATGGGGATTCCTATTTTAAAAAACGCAGTTGATATCCGTTTGACCTATGGCAGCGCCATCTAGCGGGCCAACCATAGCGCCATCTGGTTTCCCCCTTCAAGCTAGACAAGTTTCGTTCTTTGTAATTTTTTCGTTTGACGCTTATTTCGTGAGATATTTGGCCCGGTCACGATTAATGGACCACCCTGTATAGTAAGTAACTATGTATGTAATAATATACAAAGCATTAATGTTGGTACCAAAAAAACTCGAAAAGTCCTTGATCGCTTTCCTTCCGATTTTTACATGTTTCTCTAAATGGATGTTCAGACGGACGTAGGCTGTGCTGAAGACTAAGAATTTCCCGTAAGGAACTAGAAATGAGAGAGGAATGTACTGATAGCTCCTGGCAGATTAAAACTGTGTGCCGGACCGAGCCTCGAGCTTTTTAACTGGTGACGTGTGGGCCAATGAAGCTTCTGCCCACTGTCACAGGAAAACATCGTCGTAAAGCCGGAAGCAGACTCGGCATAGGCTCTGAGGTATCTCCAGCAGCTGGTGTGCCAGCGCGGCCTATCTCGAGACTCTGCCTGCGGTTCCAAGGGGCGGGTGACTTAAGCCCACATCAGTAGTAGGTCGGCCAAGAATCACAAACTGTCGGCTGGATAGGTATCAGCACAAGCTGCCGCCCGAGGCAGAACAATACCTCCCTGCCAGCTGCGCTATTTTAAAAGACTGCATATACCGACACATTCAGTTTGGGAAGCATGAGTGTAATTATTAGTGGGAATAGCACTAACTAAAAATCGTTGCTTTCCCCGTTTCTATACAGTGATGAAAGTATTATTTTTCTCTATACCGTATTTTTTTCTTTTTACTATAATAATGGTGCCCAGTGCGACGTATTTTTCACCTCAGTGTATGAAATCAATTAGAGTGCTACCTTATTAGCTGCTGTGGTATTTTGATTCACAGGATCATACACATGTGACAAGCAGTTGTCCAGTAGTTGTTGCTCGCAAAATCAGAGCTCTCATCATTGTGGAACGTGGGCAAAAGTTTATTTTGTGGTGTTATTATCTGTTTAAGGAATAAGAGTACTTCTACCCTGCGGAGGTTCGAGTCCTCCCTCGGGCATGGGTGTGTGTCTTTGTCCTTAGGATAATTTAGGTTAAGTAGTGCGTAAGTTTAGGGACTGATGACCTTAGCAGTCAAGTCCGATAAGATTTCACACACATTTGAACATTTAGTACTTCTACCGTTATTAGGTTGATCACTTAGTTACATGTTTTATAGATCATTTGAACGATTCTTTTATCAAATTGTTGTGGAATGAGATGCATGTCCCTGTGATACTGGAAGGAGTGCCAAACCACACTTACGTTCAAAGTATATCGTAGCAAAGATTAGAATTGTACAATAAACTTAGCAAGTGCAATAAAGATATGTGAGAAACCACTAAAGATACTTACGGTATACCTTTTAAATAATGCGTATTATATAGTCTTTGATTATTTCGACAGTTAAGAGAAGGGACTGGTAAAAATATAACTCAAATGAAGAACTGAAAGCCTCTAAACTTCAAAAATATCTTTCGTAATACAACGCAACCTGTGACAGACTAATGCTCGCGACCTCTCAAAAATAATGATAATGTCCAGTTGTGACTCTGAGCTGCACACTTATTCATTACCGAGGGATGCTGATCAGTTTGTTTTCAAACAGAGAAGCGGGTCATCAAGAAACATGTAATGGAAGTGTAGCGCTATCGACACGGTCCGATGTCAGCGGATGTCTCTCTCTGTTTCTGTGTATGTGTGTGTGTGCATGTGTGTGTGTGTGTGTGTGTGTGTGTGTGCAATGCTTGCAGAAGTGGCTACAACTAGTGATGAGATATGGAGATATGATAGAATACCATAATATCGCTCTTGATATTATCAGCCAACTTCTTTTCCAGATTGTATATACAAAATATCTTTCAGCACAAGATATAAATCGTTATCAAAGTAAATTAACAAGTAATTACAAACCAGTATCTATGAGTTATTCAACTTTGTAATGCATCAGCCCACGCTTTGCGTGCCAGAATTTTGTCTCAATGGATAATAAAATTTTAATTTTACGATAGTTAATTTGTATAGGGTTACTTTATGGTTAGAGTCATGGGTGGGCGGGGGGGGGGGGGGGGGTCGAGAGACAGCATGTTCCCCCTCTTGCAATCTGAATACAGACTTGTAATCCATTACAAAATTCTTCGAATTTGAAGCAACCATTGTCTGCCACTCCACCGAATCGCTGACTGAACATTGACAACAGCGGCGAAAATACTGCAGCTTTAACAATCGCTATACAGGCTCAAGAAAAAGGCGGTGGCCATACGATTCCTCATCCAAATTCAAGACAAAAGTGTATCTACCAAAACCCAGTACCGCCAACAGGTTTAATAGAAATGCGATTTAGAAAACGACGCTCTGGCAATGCTGTAATTGCGTGCAGTGTGACCAAGAACAGGTAGCATGAACACTGTACTGTGGGGATTTGCTGTTGACAATGCAACACTAAATCGATTCTTTACATTTCATTTTGTATTACCATTTATTATTGCACCTATCCCATTAGCTGGGTGAGACGAGGCAATGCCGTGGGGAACGCACACGCAGATTCGCCGATATTCCAGTCGCGTTCGCTTCAAATACTTTTTTAAGTTAAAGCACCAAATTGTGTTCGACTTACATCTCCACAATGCAATATTTCGTGTATTTATTTCTATTAATGTTAGCTTTATTTAAACATGAAGACGTAACATTAACTTCTTACAGATATAAACGACCACTTTGTTTCGTCCATGACACAAATGCTGGACCCTATGCACCATACCTCATCCACCATTGCCGAAGTGGTATGCACGCGAGCTATTGTGTCGTGAACATCCATGGGCGGAGTACTGTAAACTTCTTCCTTTAAGTGTCTCCACAAACAAAAATCTAGTGGACTTAGGTCCGGGGAACATGGAGGCGAGAACAGTGAACTCCACGACCAGCCCATTACCCTGGAAACGATTCATTTCAGTACTTACGCACATCCATACCAAAGTGTGGCGGTGCACCATCGTGCTGAAATCATAGCTGCCGCCGAACACCAAGTACAATGTTTTCTAACGTCTCAGGCAAAGTATTGTAAGGAAACGTACGATAAAGGGGCGCATTCAATTTGTCCGGCAACAGACAAGGGCCGAAAAGCATTCCTCCCACGATTCCAGCCCACAGGTTTATGCGAAAGCGCGCCTGAAAGCCACGTTCACGGGTAACATGGGGCTTGTGTTCCGACCAATAATGGCTGTTGTCGAGATCTAAAATACCTTCACGAGTGAAGTACGATTTGTCAGTCCATATCACGTTGTTTATAAAATGTTCGTTGTCTTCCGCTTGGTGCAAAAGTCATTCATAAAACTGTACTCGTCGAATGGATTCTTCTGGCCGCTGGTGTTGAGTTAACGTGCAGTGATAAGAACGCAATTGTTCATCATGCAACATTTTAACAAATGGTTCAAATGGCTCTGAGCACTATGGGACTTAACTGCTGAGGTCATCAGTCCCCTAGAACTTAGAACTACTTTAACGTAACTAACCTATGGACATCACACACATCCATGCCTGACGCAGGATTCGAACCTGCGACCGTAGCGGTCGCGCGGTTCCAGACTGTAGCGCCTAGAACTGCTCGGACACTCCGGCCGGCAACACTTCAACAACCAGTCTTTTAAATACCTGGAGCTGCCTCATAATATCACGGCTACTTCACCGAGGTGACTGGTGAACGGTTTCAAGAATCACGTCCTCTGTCTGTAGAGTACGTCTAGCCCTAGTACGACCTCTGTTCGTTACTTGTGGACGAAGATTACCGATTTCTCGAAGACGTTGCTCCAGGCGACGAAAAGCAATGTCAGCGAGATGGTGTCGTTGAGAGTAATGTGTTGCATACGCACGAGCAGCAGAAGCAGCTTGATTATCGGATGCACCCGGCACCAGAAGCACATCGACTTATCCGTCGGGAAGGCGCTCTACATGAACTTGACAGGACCAGATACGGTTGTGCACTGCGCGGTTAGTAGACCACACGTGTGGTTTAATGGAATCCACTGTCATTTGATCGGCTATTTTCATGTGACAAATTAGTGTCCTGCTTGTATATAACGAAAACTAGGGAACGCACGTCTAAAAGATGAGAAAATGATTCCAAGCATAGCTCCATGGTGGATGTGGGTTTGATGTCCCAGCAGTCTACTCAGTCAGGTACGACGATTAGTACAGTAGTGTTGGGTGATATGTGTATCTTTGTACATTCCGATGCGCTGGACGGTGCGATAGTGTTGCCAACTACTCGAACTCGGGACCTTTACCTTTTGCAGGCAAGTGCTCTACCATCTGAGCCACCCACGCACGACTCACTACCCGCCCGTAATTCCTCCAGTACCTCACCTCGTACCTTCCAAACTTCACAGAAGGTCTCCTGCAGACCTCAGATGGTAGAGTTCTTGCCCATAAAAGCAAAGGGCCCGAGTTCGAATCTCGGTCCGACACAAAGTTTTAATCTACCAGGAAGTTTCATATCAATGCACACTCCGCTGCAGAGTGAAAATTTAATTCTGGAGTAATGTATGTGGCAGTCATCTGTCTCCCTACTGAGCTGCCTTCAGCTCTATTTGCAGGCATATCTGTACTTTCGATTCTGGAAAGAAGGATGAACAGTAGAGTGTTTCATTACACAGCCACAGCGGCACTTTAGTAATCATATAATGCATTCTCTAAACTAATATTTTACGATTCACACATCTATGGTTATATTATCTAAATATTTATCTGTTCCTATAACCATGTTTAGTATGTATCAGTAGTGGAACAAAGTTAATTCTGGCCAATTTTGTTAGTGCAGGTTGCCTACATCAGGGGCAGGTATGCACTCAGGGACAAACCTATTGTTCTCCTTTGATTGACAGGTACTTCAAATATTGTTCTCCTTTGATTGACAGGTCCTTAACCTATTGCTCTGCCAAAAGGATCCTTTCTTTTGATTGACAGGTAACCTATTGCTCTCTTTTCATTGACATGTCCTTAACCCATTGTTCTGCTAAAGGATCCTTCCTTTTGATTGACAGGCACTTAACCTATTGTTCCCCCACCCCGCACTTCCTTCCCCTTCAGGAAACCTCCCCCATCGCTGCTAGGGGCACACTTTGTCTGAGTTATTGAAATAGCCCCTCTCACTCTTATCAATTTTATTGACAGCTTAATTAAATTCATCAATTAATCAACCTCTCCTCTTCTGGTAAATCCCCTCCCCTCTCACCCTCCCTCACGAAAATTGGTGGGAAAAAGACTCAGTTGATCGGTCATTTGGAGGGAATTCAATTTTAGTGTATCGAATATTATTTCAACAATTTAGACAGTGGTTGGAATATTGTTTATTGAAACAATTTATGGGATTCAAGGCAATGTATGGAATATATGGAAACTGGAGGCTCTGTGGTGGAGAGGAAGGATCTTGTAACAGGAAATTAAAGGATATATTGTTTATTTACAAAAAAAAATTCAGTTTACAGGGGTTGGAAATCTCTTGCTCATCATTCTCGGCTGTTTGGAAAGATGTAGGTCTTGTAAGAAGTAATTACATGGGGCAAACATGTTGCATAACCTAATGTTTGGCACTGCACTCTGGGTGTCTTAACCACATGTTTGGCCCTTTGTCGGCAATTAACCTATTGTTCTGTTAAGGGGCTTTCCATGTCACCTCCATCCCCTTAAACTATTGTACCGCCTTTGATACCATATTAAGATATTAGTTATGTCCTCCCACCATTTTCTGGTACACTTTTCGAATTTCACACACTTTTGAACGCCATTTCTGGCGCACTCTTCCTTGTCACCCACCTCTGCCATCTTAAACCACATTTTACATAAATATTATGCACATTAATTATGCAAATTAACCTGGTGTTCTGCACTTAACCTGCTGCTCTGTTCGATGTCACCCACCCACTCACACCCTCCCCTTAACTATTGTACTGCTAACACCAGGGTGATAAAAAAATTATGAAAATTGATTAAATCGATATCCTTCACATGTATAGGGTAATTTTTTTTAATTCCGTGCATTGTATTGGTAGGGGAAATCGATGGAATATAGTTTAAACAAAAGATTGCCAATAAGAAACACATCCCACCAGCCAACACCCTCGCCATTGCTGCCAACTCCGCACACACTGCCACGAGCCGGGAAGCACTGGCGGCCCCCGTGATGTGACGAACGCTGGGGCGCGAGCAGCCGCCCTCACGCCGCTGTCACCTACAGCCAGTAGATGAAAGTCGCGTCCATTTTCGGGTATACAGTTAGAGTTCTTTGAGTGTTATACTGACGGCACATGTCCATGTAAATGAGAGCCAAGTCGCCCTCTGGACTGCGTGTGTGTGTTTACCATTGCTGGTGCGAAACATCTCTACCTATGGATACTGACGTAATGGGTCGTGCTATTGAAATCTGTTCCAATGCTTCCCAGAATAGAACAGTTTGCATTGTTCCTAGCGATCCTAATGGGACATGCGAGCTGCCTCTAGCCGTGCATGTGTGTATACCTGCCCAGCGTGACTGACACATCGCTGCGAAATGTTTGAGTGCCGACTCACCATATAAAGATTTCTCCGTGTTATACAGACATCACATGCCTGTGTAAAATAAGAGCCAAGTCGACCTCTCGGAAATTGTCAAGTGCTGCAGAAATAGTTAAAGATCGCTTTTGTAAGAGCTTCCGTGATGTCTCAGCCTGTCTGAATGGAAATTCTTACCCTAACAGGACCTGTTCACGAAAATAGCCTGGATAACACCGATTGCATTCTTCCTGATGGTCCTAAAGAGGCAGCCCATTCAATCACGTGTTACCCTTCCCGGAAATCGTTAAGTCCTGCTTTCAACAAACATCGCTGAAATGCGAATGTTCTCACCAATATGTAGAGGCTCCTATGCCCCAGCACAAAGGATGTCTTGTGAATGAAACCTGCCAAATTACTGATGCTCCCAGAGTGGGAGCACTGTCCGTCTTTTTTTTCTGCAGACGATACATTCAGCTGCAAAAAATTATTTTGTACAGATAGGCATATTGCACTGACATGACGTCAGGAAGGGTATCAGACCAGAAAAAAACCCTGCCAAAACCAAAACAAAGTTCTGGAGTAATAGTCTCCCAATCGGATCTCTGGGGGAGACGTTTTGTGAAGAATCCAACAAGAGAAGAAGGTGCAAAAGAAGGAATGAAGTGCAAAACCAGAGTCGAAACTTTAAACATTGGGACATTGAAGGGAAAGAGTCGAGAGATTGCAGACATGGTGCAAAGAAGAAAGGTAAATATCCTGTGCTCACAAGAGACCAAGTGGAAGGTTGACAAAGCCAAACTATTGACAGGATACAAGTTCTTCTATAGCAGTGCAGACAAAGAGTCCAGAAATGGAGTAGGGATTATTGTGGATAAAGATCTAAAAGAGGAAGTCTGTGGAGTGGACAGAATCAATGACAGACTCATGAGCGTATTACTCACTATTGGAGGAGATGTCATCACAGTGTGTATGCACCCCAGACAGGGTGTTCGGAGGAAGAGGACGAATTTTGGAAAATCCTAGATGGAGTAACAATGGAAATACCAGACAATGAAAGGGTGATAATTAGGGGAGATTTAAATGGACATGTTGGTGAGAGGAGGATTGGAGAAGACAAAATTTATGGTGGATGGAGTTATGGAGCAAGGAATGCAGCAGGTTACAAGATTGCAGAACACGCTACATCTTTTGACCTAATGATCGCCAATACCTACTTCAGTCGTAGAAGAAGACAACTTATAACGTACAGGAGAGGAGACCATAAAAGTCAGTTAGACTACTTGTTGTCCAGAAGGAACACATAAAGGAAATAAAGAATACCAAAGTTATATACAGTGAAAGTGTGGCTGCGCAACACAAACTTGTAGTGGCCAATTATGAAATGGTAGCGGGGAAAAGACGTAAATGTATCAAGCGAGAAAAACAAAGAATAAAGTGGTGGCAACTAAAAGAAGAGGTGTTGCGAGAAAAATTCAAGGAAACACTATTAAGAAAAGTGAAATTACCAGAGGATATACAGGAGTGGTGGAGTTACAATAGCAATGTAATTACAAAAGCTGGGTGTACCAACACGAAAGGGACCACCAGAAGATAAGGAGGCATGGTGGTGGAATGAGGAGGTTCAGAAAGCGATAAAAGTGAAGACTTAACAGGAAGACAGGAGAGTAGGGAAGCCTACAAGACTGCAAAAAAGATGGCAAAAAGAGCAGTGGCGAAGGCAAAGGCTGAGGCAATGGAAGGGGCTTATGAAGAGCTGGAAATAAGACAGGATGGCAGGCAACTCCTATGGATTGCTAAAGCGATAAGGCGACCAAGGACATAACATCACTGAGGCAGTTAAAGGATAAATCAGGTGTAGTATTACACGACCTTGAGAAGATCCTGAATAGGTGGTGGGAATACTCTGAAAGGCTATTGAATGAGGAAAATGTATGAGAGAAGTGTGACAATGTAGATATAAATGAAGGAATGACCCAAAGTATGAGTAGGGAAGAAGTCGAACACGCAATGAAGAAAATGAAAAATGGGAAGGCCCTAGGGGCAGGCCAAATCCTAATAGAGATCTGGAAAGGAGAAAGAGTGCCGCGTGCGTGGAGGAGCAGTATACTGGTTCCCATATACAAGGGGGAAGGGCATATACGAAACTGTGGCAATTATAGAGGCATAAAACTGATGACTCACACAATAAAGATTTGGGAAAGGATAATTGAGAAGAGGTTGTGTCTAGAAACTGAAGTATGTAAAGAACAATTTGGGTTTATGCCGGGAAGAGGAATAACCGACGCGATATTTGCACTAAGGCAAGTGATGGCAAGGCACAGAGAAGTACAAGCCTGCATATGCATATGGCCTTTATCGATGTTGAGAAGGCATATGACAGAGTGCCAAGGCAAGAGATATGGAGATGTGTGAGAAGTAAATGCCTGCCAGAAGAATATATGAGGGTGTTAGAAGACGTGTATGAAGGTGAAATGACACAAGTCAGGAGCAGCGCAGGTGCAACAAAGGTATTTCCGGTGAGAGTAGGGCTACATCAGGGATCTGTCCGCAGCCCATATCTCTTTGACCTTGTCTTTGATGAACTAGTCAAAGATGTGAAAAAAGAGGCACCTTGGAGCATGATGTTTGCCGATGATGTTGTAATCTGTGAACCCACCCAGGAGGCACTTCAAGACAAGCTTGAACAGTGGAGAAAAGCTCTAGAGCAAAGGGGAATGAGAATTAGCAGGGTGAAAACAGAGTATATGTGTACAAAGGATGCACAAGATCAATATACTAATCTGCAAGGAGAACAACTGGAGCTGGTCAATAAATTTAAATACCTAGGCTCTTACATGATTGAACTGGAGGAAACTGAGCAGAGTACTGTGTGACAAGAAGGTTACCTGCAGAATGAAAGGAAAGCTTTACAAGTCTGTGGTGAGGCCTGCGCTGCTGTATAGTGTAGAAAATTGGCCAATTACAAAAGCCCAAGAGAAAAAGATGGAAGTGGCAGAAATGAGAATGTAAAGGTGGATGAGTGGGGTGACACGAAAGGATAGACCAAGGTATGAGTACATCAGGGGATCAGCGAAAGTGGGTCGCATAGGGAAGAAGATCCAAGAAAGTAGGCTAAGATGGTATGGACATGTGCAGAGAAGAGGGGAGTACTACGTAGGGAGAAGAATTGAAGACCTAGAATTCGAAGGACCAAGGAGAAGAGGAAGACCGAAACTGAGATGAAAAGACAAGGTAGCAGGGGACCTATGGGAGAAAGAATGGCTCAGAGAAAAAGCACTGGACACACATTTATGGAAGAGAAGGATCCAGCGAAGCAACGCCGACCCCACATGACGTGGGAAAAGGCTGAGATGATGATGATGATGATGACGATGATGCCATATTGCACTGACATTTAAACCCTGCATAACTGATCTACAGATCGTCGAATACATCCCACGCATTCACCGTGCCACTGTGCAGCACTGATGGTGGAAAGTACCACTGTAATCGCGGCCCATGACCGCAGCCGCAGAAGAGCGTGTCAGCCAGGGTGAGGCGCCAGCCGCCCATGGACGATCCCACATCCCGGGAGAGCGCTTACCCCCAGCACAAACACTCGTCATATTGCATCTGCAGAGTATACACGCAGCACATGCGGTCCCGAAGGCAACTCAACGCCAACTGGGTATTAGTTCACTATTCACCCACCCAGGGAGAGCTACGAGCCAAATCGTCATAAGCCACAAGCTTTCTCGGACTCTCTGAACCGATGTACAAAGGATGGGCAAGCCCCATCTCGGAACAAAGGCGTTACTATTTCTGATCCCGACCTGCCTGCTTGTTTGCTATTCTACATCCATCTCCAGACTCTGGGAGTACCAAGAACATATGTATTTTCGCATGGTTTGCCAGAATATCATACCATTTTCGCGATACTTTTCGATATCAACCAAATAGCAATATCGCGTGCATAGCAGTATCGCTCGCACAGCATAATTCCGAAGATATAGCCTAGAAATTATTTCTCTAGAAACCTGAAACTTTAGCAAGGTGGAGCGTGCTGTAAACCACTGAGTAACTAGAAACTTATCCTGTCTGCTAAGACCTCTGCGAGGGGCGTTTGAAAAGTCCGTGTAAAAATAAAAACTGCTTACGTGTTTGCGACATAGTCTCCTTTTAGACTTAAACACTTCGTCCAACGATGTTCTAATTTGTTGATCCCTTCCTAATAGTAGGAACAGTCCAAGTCTACAAAATAGCTATTTGTTGTTGCAATCACCTCCTCGTTTGAATGAAATCTTTGTCCCGCCAGCCATTTCTTCAAATTGGGGAACAAATAGTAGTCCGAGTGAGCCAGGTCTGGAGAATAGGGGGGACGTGAAACGAGTTGGAATCCTATTTCCATTAATTTTGCGACCACAACTGCTGAGGTGTGTGCTGGTGCATTGTAATGGAAAACGACTTTTTTGTGGTCCAATCGCCGGCGTTTTTCTTGCAGTTCGGTTTTCAGACGGTCCAATAACGATAAATAATATGCACCTGTAATAGTTTTACCCTTTTCCAGGTAGTCGATGAGGATTATCCTTTGCGAAACCCGAAATACAGTCGCCATAACCTTTCCGGCCGAAGGAATGGTCTTCACACTTTTTGGTGCAAATTCTCCCTTGGTAACCCATTGTTAAGTCCTGCGGATTCTTCCTGAACAGCTGCAAAATGGTTCAAATGACTCTGAGCACTATGGGACTTAACATCGAAGGTCATCAGTCCCCTAGAACTTAGAACTACTTAAACCTAACTAACCTAAGGACATCACACACATCCATGCCCGAGGCAGGATTCGAGCCTGCGACCGTAGCGGTCGCGCGGATCCAGACTGAAACACCTAGAACCGCTCGGCCACTCCGGCCGGCGAACAGCTGCAAACCATCCTTGCAACACTTTTTCACACGATTTCGTTTTTGGTCAAGCGTGAGCAATCGCTGAACCCATCTTGCGGATAGCTTTTTCATGTCCAATTTATGCTAAATATTATGTACCCGTTCATTCGAGATGCCCACAGCACTATGACTCACCTTAACTCTTCTGTCATCCATCACCATATCATGGATTTTATCAATGACTTCTGGAGTCGTAACCTCCACAGGGCGTCCAGAACGTTCAGCATCACTTGTGCCCATATGGCCACTCAGGAAATTTTGAAACCACTTATAAACTGTTATAACCGAAGGTACAGAGTCACCGTAATGTTTATCAAGCTTCTCTTTTTAGTCTCCTGATGCGTTTTGCCTTTCATAAAGTAATGTTTAATCACCACACGAAATTCTTTTTAGTCTATTTTTTTGACAGTCACTCGACTTCCTTGATTCACACGAATGCCTAACACAAAGGAATAGACCAATATGGCTGAAACTTGGTGTGCGTTCTTTCCAAAATTGCTACTAGCTAAACATTACCACAATACGCGCCGGTGGTGTCATCTCTCGGACTTTTCAAACGCCCCTCGTACATCAAAACTCGAAAAAATACCGTTGTCGGTGATGTAACAGATTCCAAATCATCCCCATAATTTATAAAGTCGACTAAGGTGTTTCTCATGTCTAGAGAACCAACAAACGTGTCCTCCACCTGTACACCTGCTAGATGCATACATCATAATCGATGTTCCCTCAACTAAATAAAGGTGCGAAATCTGCAGAAGCAGTCAACCGGACAATTTACAAGGGAGGGAATAACGGCCCAGAGCAAACACGCACCCATATTGAATCTTCTCAAATTTCCTTGGAATCACGAAAGTTGTCCAACACATACTAAGTATTAGTTCGCTATTCGGCCATCTAGAGAACGACACGGTTAAGTCAGCTACATTTCGGCATCCCAATAGGCCTTTCCACTCGGACGGCTCCTGCCGTTAACGGGAAACGCCGGTGCGCCACACACCCCTAGACAGAATTATCCTAGGAAATCGCTCACAAACATATTTGATCGCTATACTTACAATTAAATGTTATGATCGCGGTATCAACTGAACGACATTCGATAATGAGCGAGGTTATGAAAATACACCCTGCTGACGGCTGTGGCTCTGGAAATAGAAATATCTGTACCATTCTTATGACCTGACATACTCTTCCCTTTGCTTTCACAGTTTTCCATGTCAAATCCATACCTTCTTTACGACCGGACATAATAATTTCCTTTGCACATTTCGGAATACAAACACATATTTCACAAGCCTGACGCTCAAGTTTTGGAGAAGATTCAATACGGGCGTGTCTTTGCTTTGGCCCATTATTCCCTCCCATGTAAATTGTCCGATTGACTGCTTCTGCAGATTTCGAACCTTTATCTAGTTGAGGGAAGATCGATCGTGGTGAATGCATCTAGCAAACGATTCACCTCGGACGACGACGTCCAGCTGTCTGTGCGGAACTGGTTAACACCGTAGCCCCGGGAATTTTATGAGACAGCCACTCTCTGCCTTGTGTCACAGTGGGAGAAGTGTCTCAACAGCCAGAGTCAATACTTCTAACATACAGGTACTGGTTGCTGTAATTATGACTCTGGCTCGTTTCTTTCTGAACGCCCCTTATATTTATTTACTGTAACTCACTTTCTTCGTGACAACAATGGACTATTACATATGTAATTTATATGAATCTTCATGATAATGTATTTTTCTTTCTGCCTTTTCTTCTATTCTGAACATTGAACTAAGTTCATAGCGTCTATCATACAATTTTTCCCTTACGTTAATTTCTTCCTACTACCATCGCTCCAACATTTTGATGGCTACCTAATTACATTTTTGCTGTCTTTATGGGATACTATCGAGAAAGCCACTAACCACAACCTTAGCGACAAGTCAAAGTGTGAATTGGACCTGTTTGCGCTTTCTGAATTACTGAACGGTAGCCATTCTTTTACTATTGACTATCTGAATTGAAATGAATAACAGTTGAACTGTATGTCAATAGAAAGCAGACTGGAGTGGGCACTAGGCACACTGCCGGCCGCGGTGGCCGAGCGGTTGTAGGCGCTTGAGTCCGGAACCGCGCGACCACTACGGTCGCAGGTTCGAATCCTGCCTCAGGCCTGGATGTGTGTGATGTGCTTAGGTTAGTTAGGTTTAAGTAGTTCTAAGTTCTAGGGGACAGATGACCTCAGATGTTAAGTCCCATAGTGCTCAGAGCCATTTGAACCATTTGAACTACGCACACTGTCCCAGCTTCTAGTGTTTACCTGTGCGTGAGCTGCCCTTCCAAGTAAATTAATTTCGACTGCGTTCAATTAAATTTCTGACCGAACATGTCTATGGCGCCTCTGGCGTAAAGCGCAATATTATTGGACTTGATTATCTTTGATTTGTCTTTGTCTATGTTCCCTCGGCGCGCTACGTTTGTACTATCATGTTGTATTCGCTTACTTCTGTGCTAAATAAATGTATATTCGACATCTAAAGTGTGTTATTACCACCCTCCGACACGTAATAGCTACATGTCCATAAATTATACGACGAAGATCGGAGGGGGGAGGGGTAGTGGAAGCTTACAAATACATTTTATAACGTGAAGTTATTTGACTGTCTTACACTGAAATAAAATAAATTTACATACCTGTCTATATTCCATATTTTAGTGACTCACGAGGTCCCTGGTATGCGACTGAAGCAACAACACGGGTCACCAGCATTGTTGCTGCATAGGGTGTGAACGGTGTTACTTGCTAGGTCGGGGGTTGTGAATTCTGAAATGAAATCAATTTTTGGCTGTTGGGCTCAGTATTATGGGAATAGGCTACCATCTATTGATTGAAATCCTTGAAAATATGTGTACTAGTTATTCTTCTGTGATTTAGCTTAAATATTCTGCAGATTTAATTGTTGAAATATAATTGAAATATGTACAAGGAATTACTACATAAGACCGACAGTTCAGAATCTACTTCCAGGGGAAGAAAGCCACATATGAGTACTATTATGTGCTACTCGTATTCTTCCAGGACGAGAAATACAAATGACCTGTATGTGAAGAACTCAAGGTGACTGCAGTACTACTGCTCGGCACTTGGATTGTGTACGCAAACTATTGCTTTCTATTCAAGTGGGACAGCAGAGACAGAGAGAGAGAGAGAGAGAGAGAGAGAGAGAGAGAGAGAAACGCTATATGTGAAAAAAAATGGCTTGCTCGGATGAGTTACTGCCTGACGGAAGAATATGATGAACATTCCTCTTGTTGACCTCGAAAATGTGTATCAAACTCTGATCTACATTAGACTGGGTCGCGTCAAAAACTTCGTTAAAGCCACCGGTGAAACTTCGTGTGGATTCATGTATTTCCGAGAGAAGTATCCAGGGATTAGTGAACCAAAATTGAAGGAATATTTGTAAGACTGGAAATTAGTGAATTAATGTGTGATGAACGTTTCTTGATTTGTTGAGTGATTTCGAAACAATGGCGTGGCGGTCTTTCATGTGTACGCAAGAATTTTTTAGGCAACCTTACGGTAGAACTACTGATATTATGTCACTTGGTACTTCAAACTTCGTTTCTCGAATGATCATTTGGACTTCTTTCCGGATAAACTTGCCACCTTAGAGAGGAACATCGAGAACGGTACCAGCTGGACATTTCAAAAAGCAAATGGGGTACGGCAATGTAGTCCGACTACTGATGGTTCTTGCATGCGATGTTCCTAAGGCAAAGCATTGCAGGAAATAGAAGAGAAATATTTTTAGGTATGATTCTTTATTTTTTTCACTTACGGCATTCATTTCTTTGATTCCTTTGTGTACTGACAGATTTTTTTTTTTGCTGTTTGGATTTGGAACTCTTGCTGGATGACCGCGTCATTTTTCTGGGTACATATGATACTCAGGCGATACAAGCATTTTGAAAAAACTGCTACTGATACTAGATGTGGATCCAGGGAGTGAATTATTTTCCAGTGTGGAATGTAACAATATGATCAACTCCCTTCCTGTCCTTGTCCCATCTGGACTTTCACTTTCCCCCTAATGGTCTCGTTGTCGAAGTGCAGTTAAAATCCAATCTTTCTTGTTTGACTCTCTGCCGCGTGGTCTTCAACAGCCTGTTTTGCGCACATGCTGCCCACAGAACAGGTACGGACTGTGCCTCACGCAACAACCGTTCAGATTCCTCGAGATAGCATATCACAAGTGGGGGTCATGTTTGCTTCTGTTATCTCATCTGAAATAACAGACTGCTTTACCGATTGGCAAATCGAGTCTGACGTTTTCGCATCGTTCACGCTATTTTCGTGTGTTCGCCCAATACCACAAGCAAAGCTGGTAACTCAGCAGTGCCTCTCGAGTAATTACGGAACGTCAACAATGCGAAATAACAGCAGAATTTATTTCGTTGAGCATCTGGAAACCTTGCGCCTTGGTTTCAGAAGTAATTTTCCAGTTGCTAAAACATCGAACGACCTGTTGAGAGGAACTCCTACATCCATTTCTATATCCACAATCTGCAAAACCAGCGTGAAGTGCATGGCAGAGGCATGGTCGTCCCCAGAAGTTTTACCAGAGAGAGACTGGGGGGGGGAGGGGGGGGGGGGTCGAGGTTCTAAAACTGACATTTTACATATACACTACTGGCCATTAAAATTGCTACACCACCAAGATGACGTGCTACAGACGCGAAATTTAACCGACAGGAAGAACATGCTGTGATATGCAAATGATTAGCTTTTCAGAGCATTGACACAAGGTTGGCGCCGGTGGCGACACCTACAACGTGCTGACATGAGGAAAGTTTCCAACTGATTTCTCAAACACAAACAGCAGTTGACCGGCGTTGCCTGCTGAAACGTTGTTGTGATGCCTCATGTAAGGAGGAGAAATGCGTACCATCACGTTTCCGACTTTGATAAAGGTCGGATTGTAGCCTGTCGCCATGGCGGTTTATCGTATCGCGACATTGCTGCTCGCGTTGGTCGAGATCCAATGACTGTTAGCAGAATATGGAATCGGTGGGTTGAGGAGGGTAATACAGAACGCCGTGCTGGATCCCAACGGCCTCGTATCACTAGCAGTCGAGATGACACGCATCTTATCCGCATGGCTGTAACGGATCGTGCAGCCATGTCTCGATCCCTGAGTCAACAGATGGGGACGTTTGCAAGACAACAACCATCTGCACGAACAGTTCGACGACGTTTGTAGCAGCATGGACTATCAGCTCGGAGACCATGGCTGCGGTTACCTTTGACGCTGCATCACAGATAGGAGCACCTGCGATGGTGTACTCAACGACGAACCTGGGTGCACGAATGGCAAAACGTCATTTTCTCCTATGAATCCAGGTTCTGTTTACAGCATCATGATGGTCACATCCGTGTCTGGCGACATCGCGGTGAACGCACAATGGAAGCGTATCACCTGTCGCGATGTATGGGGTGCCATTGGTTAGACGTCTCGGTCACCTCTTGTTCGCATTAACGGCACATTGAACAGTGGACGTTACATTTCAGATGTGTTACGACCCGTGGCTCTACCCTTCATCCGATCCCTGCGAAACCCTACATTTCAGCAAGATAATGCACGACCGCATGTTGCCGGTCCTGTACAGGCCTTTCTGGATACAGAAAATGTTGGACTGCTGCCCTGGCCAGCTCATTCTCCATATCTCTCACCGATTGCAAATGTCTGGTCAATGGTGGCCGAGCCACTGGCTCGTCACGATACGCCAGTCACTACTCTTGATGAACTGTGGTGTCGTGTTGAAGCTGCATGGGCAGCTGTACCTGTACACGCGATCCAAGCTCTGTTTGACTCAATGCGCAGGCGTTTCAAGGCCGTTATTACGGCCAGAGGTGGTTGTTCTGGGTACTGATTTCTCAAGATCTATGCACCGAAATTGCTTGAAAATGTGTTCACATGTCAGTTCTAATATAATATATTTGTCCAATGAATACCCGTTTATCATCTTGTAACCTCCCCCTCACTTATCGACCTTAATGACAGTGAAAAATTAAACCGCGTGTACCTAATGGAAATTTGGGAAAAGCAATCGTCACTGAAGTTAATCTATCGGTAAAGAGGGAGGAAAGGGTTACATCTAAATGAAAGGAAAAATGCAAATGAAACTGGTGGAAATTAATTTTGAAAAGGGGTAAAGTTAATAAAGAAAGTAAATGTGCGGCCGTTACGTTAACAATTAACTAGCGGTAATTAGATATTTGAGATTTGGGGGAAATCACGGTCGCCAGTCCTAAGGACAATTACTATAGTAACTGAAAAAGAAAGGTTATTACACATATAATTAACACTAGAAGCGTGGCAACTGAAGGTTGACACGTGTAGTGTGAAATCTGAAAGTTTGTCAGAAGTAATAAATTTCGCTACACTCTGACTTAATTTAGCAAAAGAATTAATAAAACCGGAAAATCGAAAGTTAATTTAGTGACTGAAGTTAATAGTGAGCTTTCTTTCTGAAGCACATCGAAATCCAGTAAAATACGGTTAGTCTTGGACTACCTCAACAATCATTTCAAAAGCAACTTGACTCTACGCAATTTAGAAACAAGAGATTTAACTTTGAACTTGAATTAAATGATTCTGAACTATTAACAATAGTAAAATTTAGTACGTACCAAGCTGAGCTGCAGTCACAGGTAAGCTAAAATATGCTAACAAAACTCGCACTCTAAATTTGTGCTCGTGTAACCTAAATATTGTAACCAGCTACTGAACTTTGAAATTAAAGCAGTGAAATCTAATTATATTATTTTAATGCTGGCGTTTGAATTTCAACGACACTCGGGTTCATTTCGGAAAAGGAAGGGACCCTGCTTGGCAATGCAATTGGGACAATGAGCAACAAAGGTTCATGCTAAGTTGCTGTAATTTTCCGAGGCAAATGGAACAATTTGAAAAGCTGAGGTCTGCCATACAGTTCTGAAACATTACGTGCTTTTAGTCTTCCTTGTTGGTTGATTGACGGTTTGAGGCCGTCGATCGAGGAGGTGGCGACAGTCACTCATTGTCGGCCGTCGCTGTTGCAGAAGCTGGATGTTGGCGCGCCTTCTTCTCGACACGGTCACCAGGCGAAACGGGCTCTTGATGTGCGCCAGCTAATGCTTCCCGTCCGCGACACCATGTCAGAAACTATCATCGCGAGTCGAGCGCAATTACATGCTGCCAAACCCCGAAAGCGCGGCAACTCGCGGGAGCGTCACACAACACACCTGCTCCACTCGCTACTCCAGCCAGACTCTCCTTGCTCTGCCCGCGCTCCACGCGGCAGAGTTAACCCTACCAAAGATCCTACACACTTTGATTCTTCACACGACATATCGATGTAATCGTTCGATAGCAGTTTTCCCTAGGCAAGACCCAGCGTAAAAATACAAATAATATTTACGAAACAAACCAATTATACATCGACATAAGTGCATAAATATATATATATACACATAGTAAAACAATTATAATATATAAAGACACAGAAATGTCATATCTTGAGGTAACAAAACAAGGAAAAAAATAATAGTACAATAGATGGAAATAGGAGGATATGCATTTCCGGCGTTACACGTGCCCCACATTGTCTGAGGATGTTCGTGTAACGTAAACAGACTCTGAAAATGTCCCAAAAAAGAAACAGCGGAAATGCATATGCTCAAAACATCAACAAAATTTAGCATTCGTCTAATTAACCATAAATCAATTTTTAGACCATAATAATTGAGTGGAGACACTCCTAATCTTATTCCACTCTGCCATCTTGCACAAAATAAAACAGGTTGACATATCAAATTTCATAGAAAACGTAGAAAATGGGTTAGCTATTCCAAAATCGTCGGAATTCGTAACACTATCAAGAAATGGAATCAGAGTACATGGTCATAAAAACAGGTAGATCAATATACGCAAATTAATTACTAATTACATAGAATACACATTTTATATAACCTTTTCATTATTAATACTCTCGCCATGAGTGTCCACTTAACGCTAAACAAGAAAATAATATACAGCAGATAGACAAAAACATAAATATTGACAGCTGAATTCTTTTACAGCAGCTGTCCGGGAAGAAAAACAACTCCGCCTTCCGTACTCGCAAGTACAAAGAATGCCGACAGCGGCACAAGAGCCGACAGCGGCACAAGAGCCGACAGCGGCTCCGCCTCGCCAGTATTGTTGCGCCCGCCTGTGCGGCACGCTTGATCTCACTCGCCCTTGTTAGGGCGTTTCCAGAACGTCCGTTTCACTGAATTCTTTGGGAAAAACTCACTCCCGAGTAATCGCAAGGAGTCCCTTAATACTATCACAATGGATAACTCAACACTGTCCATCATCACACGCATGTACTAGCCTGAAACTTAAAACAGCGTCTAAGTACATCGGCAGTGATTAATAATACACACATTCATTAAATCTTACAGCAAGTTACAAAATCATATTTACATTCCTTAATCTACTGTGACTCAGCTGAAAACTTAAACTAGCAGCTTGGTTTTTTCAGTTGATTAGATCATGATTAAATTGATTAAAATTAAATTGATTAATCAAAATTAATTACTTATTAATTACAACTTCTTTAATGACCTTGGTCAGTCAAAAGCATGGCAATCTAGCAAATCTTACATACTTTATAAATTACGCATTGTGTGGTATTAATCGATCCTAGGTTGGTACAATTTCAAGTCTACTATATTCCGTATACCTAATCGTTTTCCAGAGCTTGGATACTCTAAGCAATTAGCATTTGTGTGAGGTATACCAATGACTTTATATGATCCATTATAAACAAACTTAAATTTAGAGATTTAATTGTCTATCTCGCTCGATTTCTCATGAGCTTTTACAAGTACTAAGTCTCCGATCGCAAACTTAGCAAAACGCGCTTTAGCGTCGTGACGACGTATGCGAGCATCGGCTTTAAGCTTCATTACTTCTCGCAAGCGATCTTTTTTCACACCAATACTAATGTCAATCCGTGGAGGGAATTTGATTATCTCTTCCACTAAACTTTTACTTCTGTCATCCAACAGGATTTCCTCTGGAGAAAATCCCGTCGATTCATGTCTCAAGGTGTTCATAATTCTCTCAAATACTGCTACATATTTGCCCCATGCCCTATGGTTGTGATGGCAGTAGGTACGGGAAAGTCGGCCTCGTCTTTGTTCGTGTGTTACGTTTGACACACCTTCTACAATACTTTCCAATTCACTTTCTACATTATTGTCAATGCCGAGATTCCTCACATTACAGTACTTCAATTTCATACCTACGTGAATAGCATCCGGCCAGTTAACAATGTGTATAGACTGGTATTGCCTATGCACACCGTCTCCTGCCTCGTCAAAACTAACTACTATTGTTTTATCTTGTGACGTACATGTCAAAGTTTTGCTTTCGCAATTAATCACTGCACGGTACTTTAATAGCCAATCTAACCCGATAATTACTTCCGTAGTTAAGTCTGGCACGACGACAAACTCTTGTTCAAATCGTGCCCCACATATCTCGAAGTTGACAAAAATCTGTTTTGTGACCGGTTTACTGGCCTTCCCAGTAGCACCGATAATTTTCACTCCTGTTACTGGCATAACTACGATGCCAGGTCTGTCTTTCAGTAACTCAAATATTTTCCCAGATACAGCACTCAATTCTGCACCAGTGTCAATCAACACGTTTAGTTGTAGGTCGTGCATATTAACAGACACTACTATCTGTCTACACTTGTCCTCGACTGTTTCTTTATTTTCCCACAGTAAATCCTCGTCTATATCCAGGTCATTCCAGAAAAAACCATCCGGCTTTGATCCTAAATCCGGTTTATCTGGCGGCTTTTTCTGCCTCTGTTCACATACAGTTTTAATTTCAACACGTTTGTCCTGAGGCTTAGTCTGTAGCGTCGCCTCCAATACCGAAACCTTTTCCTGTAACTCGTCAACTAGTGAGTGTTGCTTTGCTATCAATTCACTAATTGTCACCTTCGTTGATTCCTCTTTAATCAGATTGATCTCATCTGCCAATCTACCTGGAGACATGTGCCCAGTAGTATCTGCAATTACTTCCTCTAGAGCTGCGCAACCCACACTGTTATCTTCTGACCGTATACTGTCAGCTCTAACCTCATACACGCTGTAATCTACGTGCTTTTCTACCAATCGTGTCCGGCTATCACTAAAATTTTCGTAATCTTTCTCCTTAATACTCTCGCAATGTTTAAACTGGATGTTCGCGTCGGATGGGTCGGCTACTTCTACCACTACAACTTTCGGTAAAGTCTGCCGGTCAGGGCCTGAACTTTCCGTTACTACTTCAACATTCAACTCCTGCGGGACGAAACACGACGCATCTTGCTCGTGCTCCCCCTTAACATCAACTATTTCTAGTAAAGTCTGCCGGTTAGGGCCAGAACTTTCCATCACTTCACAATCACTATCTTCCTGCGGGACGAGACGCGGCAAATCCTGCCCGCGCTCCCCATAAACACTTCTCCCGTACAGGCCCCTATAACCTCTTAGTTCGTCGTATAAGCGACCGAACTGCCTTAACCAGACCTCATCCCTCCCTGCATCCCCTCGCTCGATGACGGACGTTTTATCCGACATCTGATCTTCTTTCAACACTTGCGAATCATTCTTAAACTCAATCTCCAGTTCCGCTGTGGGTATTACAGCTGCCACTTTATAGTCGATTTCCGGAACACTACTTAAATTGTTCTCACTGACAGTGAATGTATTTTCTACTGCCGTGTCTACAGCTGATCTACTACTTGTGGGCGCACTCCTTTCTCCTAATACTGGCACACTCTCCCGCCATTGATTATTCCATACGAAATTTTCATAACGACGACACCTGGGTTTTCTCCTGTTATTGGGCCGCCAAAATTTCTCCACGCCCGGTCGGCCCCTCACCGGCGCGGCTAATGGTTTCCCTGTCTCGTCCCAGCAGATACGCTCCCCGGATACTGCTGAGGCGGCTGGTCACATCCTCTGGCGTTATTACTATTCTGCGCAGCCCGTATCACGCTAGTATGATACTGGTTTCCGTCATTCCTGTTATTATTTGCATTGTACCGATTGTTATTACGGTCCGAAACATTATTGTTATTGCTGCCATGGTTGCGGTATGCATTATTCCCATGGTTATCGTTGTTGTGGTTGCTGTGGTACCCGTTGTTGTTACCACGGCCTCTACCACTGTCGCGATTATTGCGCCAATTGTCCTCGTCCTCCACTCTTTCCAGGAAATCATTTATTGTCCTGTAATTGCTTCCTACGTAGCGTTTTGTGTCATCTGGAAGCTTTTTGTAGAGTTCCCAGACTATTTCGGATTCCGTGCGGCGATCACGCAAGTATTCCAACTTGCGGATCCAGCCCTCACAAAACTCCTTCATCGAACCGCGCGAATTCGCATCGAAAGGCCTCGATACGACAAATTCGCGCCAGACACCTTGCTGTTTCTGCTCTGACCAGTATTCAGCCAGAAACAAATTTTTAAACTCGTCAAAAGTCAGGTTCGTAATGTTGAGGTTCAAGCCCCAACGCTTGGCATCACCAGCCAACACATCAATAACCGCATTAATTTTTCTCTCATTAGTCCATGACCTGGGTAAAACTCTTTCACAATTTTTAATGAAATCCGTCGCATGTATACCGCCTTTTTTCAAGGGGTCGAACCGCTCCTCTTTCGTCAACAATTCCGAACTATGTGCACAGATTGGCACATAGCTCTGTTTTTCGTCAAGTTTCCTTTCTAATTCCGACACCCTCGTAATCACTTGGCAAGTGGTTGTCGCAAGCGTTTCCACTTCCCTCTTTTTCTCTTCGCAGGTATTAGCCTGCTTCGTCACTTTGGTATCTACTTCGGATACTAAAGCCTTTAAAGTTTCCACCTTCTGATGATCCTCTTTTCTCACTAATTGAATTTGTTCCGTCACCTTATTCTCGATGATCGGAGCAACTGCGTCTCCTACACTTTTCTCGATTCTGCTAATTTCGGAATCAAAACGAGTATTTATGCTTGCAATTTCCGCCTGAACGCCTATCATTTCCTGTTTAAGATTACCGATTTCGGTATTAATTACAACAATATCTTCTTTGATTTTATCAACTTTTGTGTTAACAACTCCAACATTGTTGATAACAACGTTAATAGCTTTGTTCTGATTGTCTAGCATCCGTTCAAATTTTTCAGACTGAGCTTCTTGCTTGGCAGCCTGAGCTTCTTGTTTGGCAGCCTGATCTTCTTGCTTGGCCGATTGACTCTTGATTTCGTTAATCAAAACATTCAATAAATCAGTTAAATTCCCGGAAACTACCGGTTTTACTTCCGCAGCGGCTTCCTCTTTAATTGTCCCCCGTATTCTTCATCAAGGGATTCAGATTCGATTTTCACTTCCGATTCCGAAACAATTTCTAAAGTTTGGAATTCCATTTCTGCTCTTTGTTGCGTTTCGGCGGTCGCGTCTTTCATGCTAGCCGCCTGCCCCTGAACAATGGGTACCGTGGTGCGCGTTTCCCACTGTTCGACCGATTGTTCCGTATCCAAGTCTACCAAATTTTGGCAGTTGTTGCCTTCACTCATTTTAATATTTTTCAATATAAATGCCAAATCTCAAATATAATTAGGATTACTCCCACTACTTATTCTCGCTGACGTAACGGCCTGTACGTAACCAGTACTTTGTTACGAGATTTGCAACATACAAAA
This sequence comes from Schistocerca serialis cubense, assembly GCF_023864345.2. Classification (NCBI taxonomy): domain Eukaryota; kingdom Metazoa; phylum Arthropoda; class Insecta; order Orthoptera; family Acrididae; genus Schistocerca; species Schistocerca serialis. Next base: position 11,084,218 of record NC_064644.1, read on the forward strand.
TTCGTGTCCAGAACAACCTCAAATCCGAAGATTGTCCTGTCACCAGGTCGCCACGTGTAACCTCCCCCTCACTTATCGACCTTAATGACAGTGAAAAATTAAACCGCGTGTACCTAATGGAAATTTGGGAAAAGCAATCGTCACCGAAGTTAATCTATCGGTAAAGAGGGAGGAAAGGGTTACATCTAAATGAAAGGAAAAATGCAAATGAAACTGGTGGAAATTAATTTTGAAAAGGGGTAAAGTTAATAAAGAAAGTAAATGTGCGGCCGTTACGTTAACAATTAACTAGCGGTAATTAGATATTTGAGATTTGGGGGAAATCACGGTCGCCAGTCCTAAGGACAATTACTATAGTAACTGAAAAAGAAAGGTTATTACACATATAATTAACACTAGAAGCGTGGCAACTGAAGGTTGACACGTGTAGTGTGAAATCTGAAAGTTTGTCAGAAGTAATAAATTTCGCTACACTCTGACTTAATTTAGCAAAAGAATTAATAAAACCGGAAAATCGAAAGTTAATTTAGTGACTGAAGTTAATAGTGAGCTTTCTTTCTGAAGCACATCGAAATCCAGTAAAATACGGTTAGTCTTGGACTACCTCAACAATCATTTCAAAAGCAACTTGACTCTACGCAATTTAGAAACAAGAGATTTAACTTTGAACTTGAATTAAATGATTCTGAACTATTAACAATAGTAAAATTTAGTACGTACCAAGCTGAGCTGCAGTCACAGGTAAGCTAAAATATGCTAACAAAACTCGCACTCTAAATTTGTGCTCGTGTAACCTAAATATTGTAGCCAGCTACTGAACTTTGAAATTAAAGCAGTGAAATCTAATTATATTATTTTAATACTGGCGTTTGAATTTCAACGACACTCGGGTTCATTTCGGAAAAGGAAGGGACCCTGCTTGGCAATGCAATTGGGACAATGAGCAACAAAGGTTCATGCTAAGTTGCTGTAATTTTCCGAGGCAAATGGAACGATTTGAAAAGCTGAGGTCTGCCATACAGTTCTGAAACATTACGTGCTTTTAGTCTTCCTTGTTGGTTGATTGAAGGTTTGAGGCCGTCGATCGAGGAGGTGGCGACAGTCACTCATTGTCGGCCGTCGCTGTTGCAGAAGCTGGATGTTGGCGCGCCTTCTTCTCGACACGGTCACCAGGCGAAACGGGCTCTTGATGTGCGCCAGCTAATGCTTCCCGTCCGCGACACCATGTCAGAAACTATCATCGCGAGTCGAGCGCAATTACATGCTGCCAAACCCCGAAAGCGCGGCAACTCGCGGGAGCGTCACACAACACACCTGCTCCACTCGCTACTCCAGCCAGACTCTCCTTGCTCTGCCCGCGCTCCACGCGGCAGAGTTAACCCACAGGCGTCTAAAGCTAGCGAAATGAGGGATGCTCAACTACCGGACCTACCGATAGATGGCTCTACCAGCTGATTACTGTCGTCTGTATTGCCCGCCATATTCGAATTTGGCAAGAAGTTTCTCTCGGTCTGTAGGGTGTATAAGGAATTACGGATTATCGAAATCGTGATATCTTGTTCCGCTTTCAATTGTACGAAGCGATAGAGTAAGGAGAGTGACTTAGCATTTCACAGGTAATACGACTACCGATACAATACGATAAAAATACAGACTTAGTGCGTTTGCTAATTCGATGTTTTTGAACAGGTTTCCTCTAAAGCACCCAGAGCTACTAAAGACGTGGATTACTTCCGTGAAGCGGAAAGATTTTAATCCTACGTCTTGCAGTTTTCCTTGCGGAAACCGTTTCCGACAAGATGATTACGTAGTGAGCCCTGGAACGTGGAAGAAACGTTTCAAACCCGAAGCAGTGCCATCAGTTTCCGACACATTTGATGCACCAGATAAACAGCCACGACGACATGTTGTTAGGATTTTGAGTGACAACGATGATTGAGGTAGCTAATTACTTTCCTTGCTGTGTGTGCGCTTTTTACTTTTGTGAATTTATTTCGTACGCTACATAGGTCTAAGCAATGTTGTAATACGGGTCCATATTTTTGTTTTTAGCGTTCTGTCATGGAATCCGTGCTCGATTTGCCCATTGCAGACGCTACTGATTGCGTGGAGAATGTTGTCAATGAGAATTCTTCCGTGGAAAGCATGTCCCACTTATCCAATGCAGAAGCTGCGAATTGTGTCGAAAACGTTAGTATAAGGATGTTTTCACACCCCCAACGTTTTCTTATAATATTTTTTCATCAAACCTTGAGTTATTTCAATCGTATATAACGAAATTATTTCCTTATTTAGAGTGCAGTTGGATCTTCAATAATTGATTGTGGTATACAGTCGAAAGTATAAATGGAAGACAAGGCGACCGAAACTTGCATTTTTTTTTTTCTCAGACATTGTGCACGAATTAAAACGTAAACTGAAGTGTGTCCGTGAAAAAATTCGAAGAAGAAAGTGTTTTCCGTGGATGACATCATAAGTTCATTGAAGGAGAAGGGGCATCTTCCTGAGAAGTTACATAACTTCCTCAATCATCAGAAAGGAACACAACTGGAATTAGTGTGCAAAGGGTAATAGATACACAACAAATGTGAAAATGTTTGCGATGACAGTGTACTTTTATTCACCAGCAGCATATGAATACCTGAAAAAATTAATGCTTCTGCCCCATTGATTTCAAAATGGGTGGCAAGTGTAGACTGTGAACCTGGCTTCTTAAAAGATGTTTTCAAGTACATTGTAAGGGACCAGTTCAGCGATTCATGTCTAATTGTAGACAGTGTGGCAATTAGGAAGCAAGTAGTTTGGGCCCAAGGAACTAAGCAGTACACAGGTTTTTTAGACTTTGGTGGGGAAGTGCCTCAGTAAAAGAAGTAATAGCCATCTGAGGCTCTGGTTTTCATGCTTGTCTCTATTAAAGGCAAATTTAAATGCCTGATTGCATATTTCTTTATCAACAGTGTACAGGCAAATAATCAGGCCACACTGATAAAATCTGCTTTAGAGAGGCTGCATAGTTCTGGCATTAGGGTTTGGTGTGTTACGTGTGATGGCTGTAAGGTAAATATAAGCACTTTACGTTCACTTGGCTGTACTTTAAATTTTTACAAGGGTGATTTTAAAAGCTACTTTCCTCATCCTGTGGAAAAATACAATGTTTCGTGTATCTTGGACATGTGCCATATGATTAAGTTTGCCAGAAATGCTCTAGCAGAAGTATCTGCTATTGAGTCTCCAACTGGCATTATTAGATGGCATTTCATTGAGCAATTGAACAAGGTACAACAAGAAGAAGGTATGACATTTGCCAACAAACTATCAGGACAACATATAAGTAGTGTAAATAGAAAAATGAATGTTTCATTAGCTGCACAGACTTTGAGTTCTAGCGTGGCAGATAGTATAGAGTTTTTGAGGAGGGTTTGTGATCCAAATTTTAAAGGAAGTGAAGCAACAGTAGAATTTTTGTATATATTGATAGGATTTTTGGTATACTGAACTCTAGAAATCCATTAGGTAAAGGGTATAAGAGCCCCCTGAGACTTGACAACAAATCTTATTGGCTTGGTATTTTCAGACACTGACAATTATATCAAAAGCTTAAAAATCATTGGTGTTCCATTGCTGCTCCATGCAAGAAATGTTAAATCTGCATTAAATGTATTTATCTCTATGCTTTTCCCAATATGGCCAATAAAAATGCATTTGTAAATTTTGTTAACTGGGGAAAACTGTTTAAAACAAGTGACTGCGTGTACTCTGTTGTAGAACACTCAGAAACTGTTTCAGATGTTTGCGATTGCTGGGGATATGCGACAGAAATATATACAGGCCAAGATTTTACATTGTGTTAAAATTAAATTCGTAGATTACCCATTTCCTGCTCCTGCTCTTGGTCATGATTACCATTATGAAATTGGGATTGAGGATTTACATCAGACTCAACTTGTTTGTAAAATTGCATCCCTGTACTCCTGCACATGCTTAAAAACATATGGAAAAAAAAGCCCGCTGAGAAAATTTTAAACAACAAATCACATATAAGGCAGAAGTTAAATAAACTCATATTGTTTAATCATGTATAGTGCTCAAATTGGAAAAGATTATGTATTGGGACATTTCATGCAGATGGGTGTGACATTTTGACAGATTTTTTAAAACTATTTTGTCCATAGATTTGTTGTTGTATAATGATGAACTTCAAACGATGAATCACATTGAAGTAAAATTAACTCTTTACGTCCTGTGTAGATATTGTAACAAAATTGTAATTATTTATTATATAAGCTTATTTTAAGATGTTAGGTGTTACGAAATATGCACTTGCATTAAAAACAGGTGATTTGTGTGAAATTAATGAAAAAAAAAGTTCTGAGACTTATTTGACAGATAGCTTTCAGTGTGAGAAAATATTTCCCTCAATAACTATGTTAACTTGAATTTTTCACTTTAAGAAAGCAGTTTAATCACAGAATGGGTGTGATCTAATGGAGTATGCAGTGGCCCTACGTTTCAAACAGTAATGTTTGTGGATACTCTGCAACATAAGAGCAATAAAATTGTTACTCTCTTAATTCTTGTTTTAATACTTCTTAGAATGACCACAATGTTCCAATTGATCGTAAGCATTCTTATTACTTTAGAACCATTCTAGAATAAGGGGGCCTGATTCAGGCAAAACCTAATTTTCTTAATTTTGTCTTTATTTTGCTAGGAGGTCTTTCTATTATATTTTCCTGTGTTGAGGGAGGGGGGAGGGGAAGAGAATGCAAATAATCATATAGAATTATCTTTCTAGCACTACAAAGTACTGAATACAGTGATTACAGTTACACTTGGAAATCTAGGAAATTTCAAAAAATGGTTCAAATGGCTCTGAGCACTATGGGACTTAACATCTATGGTCATTAGTCCCCTAGAACTTAGAACTACTTAAACCTAACTAACCTAAGGACATCACACAACACCCAGTCATCACGAGGCAGAGAAAATCCCTGACCCCGCCGGGAACCAAACCCGGGCGCGGGAAGCGAGAACGCTACCACACGACCACAAGTTGCGGATTAGGAAATTTCAGTATTCATGTTACATGCCTAATTTTCATCAACATTTACCTTAATTATACAGTTACACTTTTTGCTGATTTGAACTGTGTACTACATGTTAAAAAGATTTTGTTTGGTCATAGTAATAAAAGCATTTTTTTTTTTTTAGGTCATATGTCCCATATGGAACTGAAATTATCAAGTTACAATGACAAAGGAAGGAATTAACATTAAGGAATCTTACTTCACAGAAATTATGTAACAATGGTTACACTTTTTGCAAGTTAACTTTAACATAAACCATTTAGTTTTTCATTAAGAGTGAAAGCAGTTGCACGAGTCACGTAAAGAACAAAGTTTCCCATAGGGAACTAAAGTATTTTACGTTTGACTTATTGCAGACCCAAAGTATTGTGATCTTCATATTTCTATTTAAAAAAGTTTGTAACTCAAATTCACAGACATTTTGGAATCTGTACATACATGTGTGTAACAAGGTACTTTTCACGTGTCATGTGGAACCTTTAATTTTCTGGTTTAAATATAATTTATTTCATGAATTACCTTTAATACCGACAATGTCTGAATGCAATATTTACCATTTAGAAGAAGAAATATTAGTGTACAGAATAACAAACCTCATGAAAAATGCGAGAGATTGTAATGTACCGAACTTGGAATGGCTCTTTATCAATAGCAGATAAAATGAAGGCTTCTATTAAATGTTCAACGAAACCAGTCAGTACCTCTTAATTCACCATAGAGGTGATACAGTAATGAAAGAATTTACTTCTTTCAGAATTTCTGCTAAGTATTAAAAGTGTGAAGACCTATTCAATAAGTATTTGCTTTACCAATAACCTGTAGTACAAGCACATGTATAAGCAGGTAATTAAGGGAGTCAAGACTTGTGTTAAAATTAAAGATACTGACTGGTATTACTTGCTCACAAAACATTGTAGTTGCTGTACAGTTTATGCTGTAAGTGGTGTACCCAATGTGATTCCTGGAGGACATAATATTCTGTTATCCTATGGGAATGCACTGCTACCACACCTGTTGAAAGTTAAGTTTTGCTGTGGAATAGTTGTATCAGATGTCTGTATCAGAAAACAAATCTCCACTGTGACACCCTCATGTTCTTGGTATGCTATTAGCTATAATTACAGGAATACTCTTCACATGGAGGAGGGAGGGAGGGGGAGAGAGAGAGAGAGAGAGAGAGAGAGAGAGAGAGAGAGAGAGAGATGGGAGAAAATCATGTTCTTAGGAGGAGCCAGCTTTACAGCAGCATATGCTGTTAAAAGCATAGTGAGATTTTCTTTTTCATCATTTCCAACATTGTACACAACTTTCTTCCACTTTTATTTTATCACATTTTTCCCTTGAGAATGGAGAAGAGAGCGAGCTTTCATAAGAACTGAAAACTCTACTTGTGTCATTTGTCATTTTCAAAATGTTACTCTCTTTCCAAATGCTGTTCTATTTCTTCAAACTAATTCTGAATGTCTCAGGTTATTACATGTTATTTACTGTACATTGTCCAGCAATACTTCTGTTGTTACTGGATAGTTTGTAATTTGGCACTACCTTTGTACCACTGGTATTGCCTAGTGTACTTTTGCAGATAAGAAAATCGACTGGACTAGAATGTCCTGTCAGTATAGGACAAATTCAGACAATATGGAACTTTTTACACTAAATTTGCAATATAATGTCACCCTTGTCTAACACAGATTGTAGCAGCCATTGGGGTGCCTGTCTGGCCAGCTTCTACAGCTTTCGCTTTCAGGTTTGCTTTTTGCTTGGGCCATATCATGACAACCAGTCATTCCAGTGATTGACACCATGTCAAAGACTGGAACCAAGATTCACAGAAATAAAATTCCATGGTTGTAATTCATAGTCTAATTAATTTTGCTCACTGACATGTTTTGAATTCAATTTTAAAATAAAACCATGGTACCAGCCATTATTTGGGTGTCAGACTGGAAAATTACAGTTTTAAGACACCCCAACCTTAAAATTAACAGCTGTGATCGATGTTATTTTCAACAAGTTCCTTCACTTCCTACATCATCATGGATCAGTCCAATATAATATTATTACTACACTCAACTTCCAAATGATACTAGTTATGCATTTAAGAGGAGCCTTAACGTTGGCCTTTGTGTTTGTCTCATTTAAATGTATTTCTTGTCTCGTATCGAAGACTGAAGCACTGTCAAAAACTGGTGCTTCTACCTTATCACTCAGTTAAAATACACTGTGTCATGTACAGGCGTTAATAAAATTATGGAATTTAAATTTCTGATCAAAGAGAGAGCCAAATTCGTAAGTGAATGCTGCAATTACAGTGTCAGCATATATGCAGATCGATAATGCATCACTTCAGATAAAGAAAAATAACAGTTTTTCCGTTTATAACTAAGTAATACTTTAATAGTTCAGTTGTAATTTCTGTTGTCAGTAAAGATACCCCTAAGCAAACGATGTCAACTTTTTTTCAAGACACGTCTTCACTGTTTTCCACACTTTATTTTCCGAATTACACCTGTAGTTAAAAGCTTTGGGAACCAAGGTAATTTGTTGAGCTCCATTGAATCTTAAATAGTATTTTAAAACGGGCAAATAAGTAAAGCACTCATAAAATTAATAGTAAACAATTTATAGGTCAGCTTGTCAAACTTCCAAAACACACTCGAATTTAGGAATTTCACAGCAGAACTGTCACTGTTTTTTCTCACTAGATTAGAAACACTTCATTATGTTGATGTGTAGATATCTAGAACATCCAATATAAGAGACTTATCAGGGCGCAGAACGTAAAACATTTTCATCCGTGTTTTGACACTTCGTTTTTCGTCAAATTCAGATATGGCGGACACTCAATGATATAATCTTTGGCCGGCACGCGCTAGAGCCATCTATCGGTAGGTCCGGTAGTTGAGCATCCCTCATTTCGCTAGTTTTAGACGCCTGTAGTTAACCCTACCAAAGATCCTACACACTTTGATTCTTCACACGACATATCGATGTAATCGTTCTTTAGCAGTTTTCCCTAGGCAAGACCCAGCGTAAAAATACAAATAATATTTACGAAACAAACCAATCATACATCGACATAATTGCATAAATATATATATATACACATAGTAAAACAATTATAATATATAAAGACACAGAAATGTCATATCTTGAGGTAACAAAACAAGGAAAAAAATAATAGTACAATAGATGGAAATAGGAGGATATGCATTTCCGGCGTTACAATCTGCATTTCTTCTTGGTGTAGCAATTTTAATGGCCAGTAGTGTAAATGAGTCGGTCAGTTTGGAGACTTGGCACGCCACCTGAACTAAACGTTATAGGTGACACAAAAAATCTCATATAGCCCAGAGAACTGTTGGTTATCCACTCACTCACTCTACTTCCACCCCATACCGCCCCCTCTTGCAGACGTCTATGGTTCCCGTTAAATATACATATGTTCCTCACGCCACCGTATGGTGTTTGCCGGAAGGTACCTTATAGCACTGTCTATATGTCTCCGTACGAGTGCTAATTTCTTTCATCTTCATAGTCCTCAGGCGAAATGTACGTTGGCAACAGCAGAATAGTTCTGCAGGCAGCTTCAGATGCTGGATCTCTGCATTTTCTCAACAGTGTTTCTCGGAAAGAACACCGTCTTCCTCCCAGGGATTTCCACTGTAGTTCAAGAAGCATCGTTGTAAAACTCGCGTGCTGATCGAACCTACCAGCCGGCCTCTGAGTTGCTTCGATGTCTTCCTTTAATCTGGCATGGCGGGAACCCCACACACTCGAGCAGTACTCGAGAATGGGTCGCACTAGTGTTCTATACATGGTCTCCTTTACGGATGTGCCAAACTTACCATAAAATTCTCCCAATAAACTGGAGTCGACCAGTCACCTTGCCTGCTATCGTCCTTACATGCTCACTTCATTTCATATCCCATTGCAACGTTACGCCTAGATATTCAGTCGACGAATGTATAGCCGGTCACTGCTGATGCTATATTCGAACATGACTGGACTGTTTTTCCTATTCATCTGCATCAACTTAAATTTTTCTACATTTAGAGCAAGTTACTATTGATCACGTGTACTTGAGATCTCACCTAAGTCTTATTGTATCCGCCTAGTCACTCAACGAAGATACCTCCCCGCACACCACAGCGCCGTCAGCAAACAGGCGCAGATTGCTGTACATCCACGTATGGAGCACGGGAAGAATTATTTGTTCGAACTCCCCTGTGTGCACTGTAATTGAATCGCTCCATGCAGAAAGGACTTCAGTCCGTTATTCCTAGTTTTGATAAACTGAACAAAAGTTCTGGGCACTACAGTATGAGTCAAAGATAAGCGAGAAAACCGCTGATGTTTGTTGGCCGCGTACGAAAGTCCTTACAGAGTTTCAATAAATTTTTAAATGTTTTGAATTACAAAAAAAGGGTTTTTGGTGTTGGAATAGATTTTTGTGATTCAGTATTTTCTTGGGAAAAAGATAATGATGCATTTATCACTTTGAGGATATGCTTGCAGTTTAAGAATATGGAAGGATCGTGAGCGTTAGATACGCTAAAATAGTTGGTTTTCAATCAGTATTTATTAACAAAATAACATAGAAGGAAAAAAATGCAATACATCAGTTCGAGTTTCTTTAGTCATCCTACTCTTGTGGGTTAACAACTTCACTTGTGGAAAAACGTGTAATTTCGTGGTAGAAATCTTGATGTTCATTAGATATGTAAGTGAGTAATCTAGTAACGTCTTTTATTTTTCTTGCTTCAATTGGAATTTTGTCTGTGGAACAGGCACGTTTCGGCGAAAAAGTAGAATTTGAAATATTCTCTGTCTGAGAAAGAAGGAATTTGTGTTTCACGGTATCATCAATTAACAGGAGTGTAATTACACATCCACAGAGTTGGATGTTGTACGAAAACTGCATTATAGTGCTGATGCCAAAATATACTTTCTTGTATCCTGATACTGACTTCGGTAAGGTTTCTTTTATTATCATGGGCCACCAGTCCTTGAAATCAAACCATCCTTTGTTTTCAGTTCACATACTTCAAGTTTCGCGGATGTGCTATTTTCTGTGATCAGTTTGGTTATTTAATGCACAGGCTGCAGTCGATTATACCAATGGTGCGTTTGATTGTAGCAAAATCCCTGTCAGGGCAGAAAAGAATGACCTCTGACAGGAAAGAATTGCTCGATTTTTCTTTTTTAAATCGGCCAGTCTACTGAAAATAGATGCAGCTTTACCAAAGTACGGTTCTTAGTTTCCTCTGCACAATCGTCAGAAAACAAATGTAGTTCTATAATTTCAGCAGGAATGTCCTGCAGGTAATTATACAAGAAAGAGCACTCCTCATTGCACCGTTTCTTGCCAATTATCTCGTAATAAATGTATATTCTAGCTTTATTTTTCCCAATATAATGAATGCAAAACACATTACTAGTCAGCTGGCGTAAGTGAAATGTTTCCTGGACGGGGATAACCGGTAAGTGAATGATTTGCATAAAATCTATTGCCAGATATAATACATGGGGTTACTCTTTCATTATAGTTTTATCCTCAAGTTTCTTAAAGAATTTTTCAGCCTTTCTCTTGAAGACCATCCTCTCAGGCAATGCATACCTTTTTGCCGAATCATTAATATGGGGATTTAGAATCTTGACTTTGAGTTCTTCATACAGGCAGTTTGCATCTACTTAAGGTCACCGAAATGACAAGGAGTAGTTTTCTTTGAAAAAAAAAAAAAAAAAAAAAAGCGAAGGTCTGGTAACAATATTTAAAAACACTGTTTCTCCTCGAACATTTTATGAAAAAAATTTCTGTTGAGTATTGCGTCTAAATACGAGTGTGGTTTGAAAAGTTCTCAGAACGGAACAGAAAAAAGTACTTACTTCACTGAAACTTTGTTTGTTTTTCAATGTTGTCTGCTTGTAGATTAATGCACTTGGTCCAACGATCTTCCTATGCCTTCATCCCATATCGAAAATGATTTTCCACCAGGCGGGCTAAATTGTTGTCAACTCCGGCAATCAATTCTTTGTCTGATGTGAATCTTCGTGAATTTTCGGTTTTGGGAAGAGATTGAAGTCTGACAGAGCCATATCAGGCGAATAAGGCAGGTGTGGCACCAATTCATACCTTAGATCATGTAATTTTGCCATGGCGACGGCACATGTGTGCGGGCGCGCATTGTCTTGATGGAAGATGACTTTCTTCCTTGCTAAACCTGGCCTTTTTTCGCGTATCTTTTGTTGCGATTTTCCAGGTGGTTAGCATAGTGTTCTCCAGTAACTGTTTGCCCAGTGGGGAGCTAATCTACAAACAGAGTCCCCTTCGCATCCCAGAACACTGATGCCATGACCTTTCCTGCCGAAGGAATTGTCTTTAGTTTCTTTGGTGGCGAAGAATCAGCGTGTTTGCACTGCTTTGACTGTTGTTTTGTCTCTGGGGTATAGTAGCGCACCCAAGTTTCATCTGCAGTCACAAACCGGCGCAAAAAATCTTGTTTGTTTCTCCTAAAACGGCCCAAACATTGTTCCGATATGTCCATTCTCATGCTTTTTTGATCTAGCTGCAGATAATTTTTTCATTTCTAATTCTTCAGTTAAAATGTGATATACCCTTCCATATGACATCTGGCAAGTGTGAGCAATTTCATCTACTTTCAATCGGCCATCCTCCATGACCATTTTGTGCACTTTTGCAGTGATTTCTGGAGTAGTGACACATCTTGGCCGACCACTGCACAGATCATCATCTAAGCTCGCCGGACTAAATTTACATTCATGTGCCACTTCGCAACAGCTGAATATGAAGGAGTAGAGTCCCGCAGTGTATTCTAGAAATCGGTATGAATGTTCTTTGCTTTTATACCTTTCTTTACGAAGTACTTGATCACTGCTCGAATCTCGATTTTTTCCATCTTCGCAAATCACTACGTGGGAACAACAAAGTCTGGTCGCCGCCACTGCTCTCTTACAAGAGCACTGACGTAGCAAGTATTTACAGGCAACAGTCCAATGAGTATCACGTGAACGACTCGTTGTGGTAGCGCTGACCTCTCGTGGTGATTCCGAGAAGTTTTCAAACCACCCCAGTAGTTACTTTTGCTCCTAGAGTAGTGACTTTCTGTTACTGGGTAGCTATTTATGTGTTCTCTGTAAAGTTATCTGACTTCGGGTGACAAAGCGTTTTTTACACTGGGAATTTTCTCTCTTTTATCATGTGGACTCTGGTCTAATATAGACAGCTTTTCCAGTTGTGTCACTCGCTTGTTAGTTATAGCTAGAAGAGCCAAAAATGTATTAACATATGTTCCTTTTGTAACATGGTAAGTAAAAACTTTTTCGGCTTGTCAAACTGAATCCTCTTTTCCAGGTCGACGTCGCTGGACGTCATTTATGTCTATAAGAGCCTGGATATAAATAACTTGTTCATACTTAGAGGAGAGGTTATTCATTATATATTACAAAAATTACTAACAGTGTTCAAGGAACTGTTAATATCACCCAATATGGTTAAAAATTATCTGCTGTCAGTTCCTGTAAGTTTAGTTGATATACGTTGTCCTTTTTAGTTAATACTGTACATTCGTGGCCTTTTAGCTCTGCTGATTTTGAAACGTTCCTCTTCCACGTTAAAGGATTCCTTTTCTTCCCTTGTCTACTTTCTTCTTGTTCTGATACAGTGCCGCTTTCCATCTCTTTCGGAAATAAAAAACTGGGAATAGTATCTACAAAAGAAATTCGTCGATCTACAATGTGCAATATTAGCTGTTTCCCCCAATAAATAAATTTTCCAGGTTATCCAGTATATTTTGAACTTTGAACTTAACAGAATTTCCCTGTGAAGTGTCCAACTTCCCTGTTGAAATGCAGTTTCTTAGCAAAAGAACTTCGGACGTGATCTGAATTCTTTTCTGCATAGTTTATGTATTTCCAAGTTCTGGGCTGGCCGGTGTGGCCATGCGGTTCTAGGCGCTACAGTCTGGAACCGCGTGACCGCTACGGTCGCAGGTTCGAATCCTGCCTCGGGTATGGATGTGTGTGATGTCCTTAGGTTAGTTAGGTTTAAGTAGTTCTACGTTCTAGGGGACTGATGACCACAGATGTTAAGTCCCATAGTTAGAGGTCTGCGCGGATAAGAAAAGTGCAATCCGCATCGCACCCGCAGGGTCCTAATCCGCACCCGCTGCAATTAATCCGCATCCGCAAGTTCCTTATCCGCATCCGCATATATTTAAGTTTTGAATGAGTAATTAATATTAATAGACAGTGGTACTTAGACCGCTCCAAACAGGAAAGCATTGGCGCTCCGGAGCACACACAGTAGCGGCTCGGATCTCGTGAGATTGGAAACACTATTTAAAAAAATAAAATTCAATGTAATAGTATTAAATGACGAAAATACGTGTATAGAAACAATTATATTTCTCTGCTCTTGCGCCAAGGCAGCTGAAAATGACTATGGTTTTAAACTGTCACTAGCACATTGCATCACTTACCGACAGTTCTTTTGTACTCACTGCTTGGATGTGTCAAATTTTGAAGCCATTCATGTCAGTTGATGATTATATTATAGCTTACGCGTTCAGTCCTCGTCATTTCCAGGTGAAAATATTTACAGTATTAGGACTACACTCCAAAACGCTGGCGAACCTGTGAAAAAGTTAAACTGCCAGCAATAATTGACGTTGTCTGGAAGAAATAACTCGTCTTCCGAAGAGTGACAACAAAATCAGTGGTTATAGAAATTAGGAGTCCATTTAGCTTTAACTAAAAATACGATTGAAATCTCGAACCTCACCTTTTGGCTAATTTATCGAATTAAGACCTAGCGATAAATGAAATGTCTGTTTCATTCTCAACCAAACAAAGTTTTTCACACTTTAAAACATCCACAACATTGGTCTAAATAACTTAAGACAAAATTTGCAGTAGATTTCGCAGTTAATACTTTCAATGTTAAAAAATAATTTTTTTCAGAGTTTAATGGAACTGCAAACGATTTCAAGATGTCTATATAAAAAACACTGTCCCATAACTTCAAATGTTAGGCACTGTTCCCTGTTAAGCAATACCGAGTTACTGTTAAAATGTTCAATTTTGTTACGAATTTCAGCCCTTATCTTTACTAATTGGCTGGTAAATTAAAAGACACATTATTATTTTGGATAATTTGAATATTTAGTTAGTTTTCAATGTGATCAGAATAATCTCTCACGGGCTATCGCAGTCACAGCTTGTTGGTGGTCGTGAGCCGTAGTTTGAAGTCCCACTTGTAATTAATTACAAGGCCCGCCGTGCCACCGCTCCGGCCGGGCTGTTTCACTGTTCACAAAGAGCGACAATGCTCGGCGGCTGCAAATGTTACTGTAGTGCACGCTAAAATTTAGGTAGGCACTTATGAGATCATCATTACCTAGTAATAATATTAACGTGTTAGCTGTTGAATGTTCTTGTTGCGAAGAGTAAAAACTTAAAATTGAGCTCTTTAATATGAAAATTACAACAAAACAAATTGCTTATTAAATATTTCCTTCTTTTACCTAATGCTACTTAAATGTTCTTGTTGGGAATAGTAAAAATACTAACAATATGTCGAGGAAATTCTTTACTATAAATATTACAATAAAAACTCACAGGCTTCAGATTAAATATTTTCATCTTCTGCTTGCTTCTGATTCAAATTCTGTGAAAGAAAGAATCAGATGAAAAAAATTGTAACTAATTCAGATAAGCCCAAAAAATACAGTGAAGTAAGAGAAGCTGTACAAGTACCTATTTGCTTTGGAAGATTACTATGCAGGAACATGATGTCATCAATCGTCTGTGGCTTCAAAGACGTGCGTCGGTCCTGCATTATTTGTCCCGCAGTAGAGAATCTTCTCTCAGATGGCGCGCTGGACGCTGAAATGCAGTGCGCGAAGTATGCGAGTTTGGAAAGACGCGGATAGACGTTTTCACGTCCATGCCACCAAGCTATCAGGTCGATGCCTTCCGAAAATTTGACTTTGTCATTCGTATATCTGAGAATTTCATCTGACGCAAAGTCAAGGTCTCTCGTCGATTCATCTTCTGAAGAATCTTCAAATTCATTAAAAAGTACACCAGACTTCTGTTTTTCTTGCAGGAACTCCAGATGTTGTTTCCTCCTTATCTTTTAACTGTGGACAATTTCTCGCAACATAATTTTTCGCTTCCTTTACAACTTCATCTTTTTCGGCACTGCTAAGAAATTTTAGGTTTTTATACTTTGGATTCAAAAATGTTGCAAGTTTATGGGTTACTGTCATGTTCCATTTGCTGATTAAAATAAATTTGGCTGTACTCTTTAAATCTATCAGAAATGGGCTGTCGCCATAATTTTTTTCAGTGAAGGAGAGAAGTTTTAACTCCCACAACACACATAAATAAAGCGTAGGGGTTTTGGAGGCTTCGAGATTACAAGAAGCCATTTTAAATGGTGTCAGAAAGGTTATTATATCTTCCAACATCCTCTTGTCTATAGGATCAATCAAATTATCTTGATTTTTCTCTGATAAAATTGACAGAACTTCAAACCATTCTGACTTAATAGACTCAAACATATCCAATTTACTGTCTCATCGTGTGTCTATATCTCCTTTCAATGACTTCTGAAGGCGATTCGGAATACCAGATCTTTTGAAGAAAGTTGTGATAGCTCGACAGGAATTTATTAGTCGCTGGACGTCACTCTTCTCATCATTCGCGTCTCCTCGAGTCGTGTGCTCCAGCACAGTATTAAGAATGTTTGCTGAGCACGAGAGCCTCTTGTATTGGCGAAGTGCTGCCACAATATTTGGATCTCTATCCGTAACGAACACGATGTTATTCACAGCACTGAATAAATTGAACGGCCGTAGTGTCTTAGTTGATTCAAGTTTAATGTTTTCTCCTGTTTTTTTAATCTCACTCTCAAAATTTCTGGTGCACAACACTCGATCATCAAGTTTCACTTCTTCATAATTAACATAATGTGCAGCCACTCCCATATAGTTTATTTTAAGGTACGAATCAGTCCATAAATCGACAGTTAGTGCTCCACCTATATCTCTGAATATATTCTTCACTTCTGTGGAGACAGTTTCACGCAGACGATCGGTCGTTTCCTTCAAATTTCTGGATATGGTGGTTGGATGAGGTAGCAGGTCTTTAGCACACACTGCACCGTACTTGGCCCCCACATCAATAAGAAACTGTGCCGTCTCGAGAAACCCAGATCCACACCCAATTTCGAATGGTAAAATGTCTTTGCTGACAAGATTGATAAGTTTTTCTATCGCGGCTGTCTTCAAATTTGGCGGAACTTCAGGAACTTTCACGTCTCTCTTGGTATTTAAATAAGTAATTATGCTACTTTCTCCAGCCTCATACGAATGTTTTAGCAAATTTGAAGTTCCACTTTTGTGTCCAGTGTAGGAATATACTTTTTTACATGCAAAACAAACCACTATATCTTTTATCTTTTCGTTGCCATCAAATACGTATCCGAATTTTTTCCAAATTGGCGATTTCAATTTGTTTTCCTTCACTAATGTAAAATCACCTTTTTTCACCTTACACGAAATTGTATCCATCGATATGGTGTTCATTTGAAGAAAGAACTCTCACTGATATTTGCTACGATGCACGTTGTCATTCGGTCACTACAAAGCGCTAACTGAAGGCAGCGGAAAATAGCAACAGGCACCTGTCTGGTAGACAGTGGGCAGGTTTGCCACCCAGAGAGCGCTTCACAGGCCACACAAAAGACACGGTCGCGGAAACGGATTAGGCGCAGGTCTCTTGCGTACAGCTACGTCGGTCGTAGCCAGGGGCTGAGGACAACAGACATCCGCTCTACCCAGGCCCTGCAAGATTCCAAGAATGTCAACAGACTTGGAGTTTTCAACTAACATTGCAAGATACGTACTGGGAAGATGCCTTGCTCATTATCCGCAGATGACCCGCGGATATCCGCGCCGGTCACGATTTTATCCGCCAAGTAACAAATACCACGGATATCCGCGGATATCCCCATCCGCGCAGACCTCTACCCATAGTGCTCAGAGCCATTTGAACCATTTGAACCAAGTCCTGGACTGAATACCTTTTTGTTCAGAATGATGGAAAAAACAATGAAAAATATGATTTGAATCAAAATCTCGATTTGCAAATTTTGTGACTGAAGGCCTTTTTTCGTGGAGCGATTAAATTACCCTAATCTTGTCCTCGCTGTCCCTGCGGGAGCGATACGTACAGGGTTTTTTACGGACCTTGGGTTTTCCTATATTCCTCGTGTCATTACTTAAAGCTGGTTCTCGAAGCTTTATGAGTTCGCTCTGCCGGGATAGTTTGTGTCTATCATCAAGCGTCTGCCCTTTCAGTTTCTTAACCGTCTCTCTGAGACTCTCCCACGAGTCGAACAAAAGTGTGATAATTCGTACTGCCCTTCTCTGTATATCTTCAGTATCCCGTGTTATTCATGTATGGGACGAGTGACACACACTTGAGGAATATTCTAGGATGGATTGCCTTTGTGGACTAATCGCCTTTGTGGACTAATTGCATTTCCCTAGTTTTCTAGCAATGAACAGAAGTTTGCTACCTGCTTCGTCTAGGACTGAGCGTTTGTGATTGTTCCAATTCATATCCCTTCAAACTGTTACTCCCGCGTGTGTGTTTTAGTTGACCAGTTGTAATTCGCTGATATTGTAGCCATAGAATACTACGTTATTTCGTTTTAAAAACTGCGCAGATCTGCATTTCTAAACATGTGAACGAGGCTGTCAGTTTTTCTACTGAAATAGCGGTAAATCACTTACTAAAAACGCGAATATGAAATAAAAGCTCCTTAATGCGTTTTAGTTGCATCTATCTGCACATTTCATCAGTGCCGACACATCTGTTTTCACTCTAGTCACCAGATCCGAATTTTCTGAAATTTTGGTGTGTTGTATGTAGATGGTCTGTGGTACAGAATTCAAGCTTCGAACTCGACAATCCTGTCTGACAGTCGTGGGGCGAGTAGGGCAGGGTGGGGGAAGGGGGGGGGGGTCGTGGGGGAGACCGAAGAACCGCCAAATTGTTGATACTTTTTTCAGTATTTTGTATAAAACTTTCCCACCCTGGGTTCCACAAAAAAACACATGGCCCTTTCTTGTAGAGAGATAAATTTCGTACAGTTTTCCCTGGTCAAACGTCTATTTACACCACTTACTTACAAAGACACAGAGCTTCAAAGTAAGGCTAAGCTTCAAAGTAAGGCACAATTATCAAAAAATCTGTAAAACGTGCCTCTTTTAGCGTTATAACTTCAATCTTATGACATTTTTAAGAGAGTTATGATACGTGCCGTTGTCAATGTTTCTCGACTCCCAAGAAGCCCCCTGCTCATTCTCCCCCTCTCAATAGGGTAACATTTCCGTTTGGGTTACTGACGGACTGTGTGTCCTGGTGTCCTTGGGAGACACAAAACAGTCGGTACCATCTAAACTTCCGCTACCACCCTCCTTCACTGCATGAGCTGTTGTTGAAATCGGTAGTTCTACACACAGCATTGTGATCATAATGCTGCGCTGTCGATTCTGTATTTCCGCATATGTACCCTACTGAAAAACGTCATTAGAGCTGAACAAATGTTTGATTGTAACTTGCACGTCAAATTTTTGTAAAAGAGATGCCCTACTTCTATGCAGCAGGTCATTTGAACCTCGCTAAGAATGCACATCTGTACTAAAGTACGTGGTAAGGAATTTCACAAATTCGCCGCTGAAGGCTACTTCAGTATTCGTCGTTCTAAAAAACTGAGGTTGGTTAGGCATCCGATCGGGTACGACCTTCGAGCAGGTCCTAACGACAGCGATAAAGAATTGTAGGAGGTTGCCTACGGTCGGTGCCTAATGGGTAGTGTGCTCTCTCGGTGGATTTGGTGTGTCCTTGCCTGGTCGTTCTTGGCGTGTTAGAAGCCCCTACCTACGATTTTCTGCTGTTTTTATGCAGTCTTACAGAAATACGCATTCCCATGGTGAGCAGGGGAAGGAAGGGTTTAATGACGTTAAGCTATGACCATTAGAGGCACCTGCTATTATCCTAAAACGGTTGTACAATTAAAATTCAGATCTGGAGAGTAACGCGTTACTTGTATTGCTCAACAGTTAGTTTTCCGAGCTAAAGTTCGGTAACGGTGTTATTATTTCCATAAAGTAACTTAACTGTAACAGTCACCTTTACCCGTAAAGCTTTAACGAGAGTGTCCTTATTTTTTTTACCATTCGTAATATACACTAAAGGAAAACATCGTAAGACCAAAATCTAATTAATGTAGAGTAATGAAATTTCGGGACTACATTTGTCTACGAACCATATTTAAGTGATTAACATTACAAGATCACAGTTTGATGTAAGCACGAGGTAAGCCATTGCAAATGTGAAAAGCTGGTACCTTAATAACCAAGACTACCGGCAGAACGTTGAATGCAAGCATGCAGGGGCGATTCTAGAAGTCGGTCAAGGGAGTAGGGCTACCGGGGAGGGGAGGGGGGGGGGGGGGAAGGAGTTTGGGGAATGGAATATCGCTTAACAAATGGAGAGTTGGGGTCCTCCACTGACAAATTAGTAAAATTTGGTGTTGCTTATGCTTAAAATAGTTTTCGGTAACTAAAAAAAAATGGTTCAAATGGCTCTGAGCACTATGGGACTCAACTGCTGTGGTCATAAGTCCCCTAGAACTTAGAACTACTTAAACCTAACTAACCTAAGGACTTCACACACATCCATGCCCGAGGCAGGATTCGAACCTGCGACCGTAACAGTCACACGGTTCCGGACTGCGCGCCTAGAACCGCGAGACCACCGCGGCCGGCGTTTTCGGTAACTGTTATGGAGTTCAGTGTAAAAAATGTGTATTAATAAATAATAAGACGCCTATTTTAAGTTAAATGATATTTATTGTTTTAGATAGTAAGCTATTCACCGCTCTTATTCTTTTGTTAAAATGTGTTTGAAATAAATTGCAACCTATACTGTTACATAATTATAAAAAAGAGATTGACTCTGTTCAAGTAATATGTTCGCTGATTTCAGAAGTCATTTTATCCAGTGTAATATGATACTCCATTTTGGGGGGGGGGCTATAGCCCCCTCCCCCTTGCCACCGCCCCTGCAAGCATGCAAACGTACATGCTTTGCGCTGTACAGGTACCAGATGCCAGTTAGCAGGACGTAGTGCCATGCCTGTTGCACGTGGTCGGTCAATGCAGGGGCGGCTAATGCTTTTGTGGATGACGCTAAAATTGTCGGTTGATGATATCACATATGTGCTCAACTGGAGACAAATCTGGTGATCGAGCACGCAAACGCAACATGTCGACACTCTTTAGAGCATGTTGGTCTACAACAGCGGTATGTGGCCGAGCGTTATCCTGTTGGAAAACACCTGTAGAATGCTGTTCATGAATGGCAGCACAGGTCGAATCATCAAATTGGTGTAGAAATTTGCATTCAGAGTGCAAGGGATAACTATGAGAGTGCTCCTGCTCTCATGCGAAATCGCACCCCAGACTTAACTCCGTGTGTAGGTCCAGTGTGTCTAGCACACAGACAGGTTGGTTGCAGGATCTCCACTGGCCTCCTTATAAACAACAGACGGTCATCACTGGCATCGAGGCACAACCAGCTTTCATCAGGAAACACAACAGGTCTGTAACCTGTTGTCCAGTGAGCTCTCGCTTGACACCACTGAAGCCTCAAATGGTGGTGGTTCGAGTTTAGTGGGAAGCACGCTACAGAATGCCTAACTCAGAACTGTCCTTGAAGTAACCGATTTGTAACAGTTCGTTGTGTCACTGTGGTGCCAACAGATGCTCAGATTGCTGCTGCAGATGCAGTACGACGCGTCAGCGCCATCCGACGAACACGATGGTCTTCCCTATTCGTAGTGCCACGTGGCCGTCCGGAGCCCGGTCTTCTTGGGACCGCACATTCTCGTGAACACCTCGTCAGCAATCATGTTCGGTGACCACATTCCTGTCTGGTTTTTCTCAGTATCGCAGACGGAACATCCAGCTTCTCATAAACCTATTACACGACCTTGTTCATGCCCAGTGAGGTGTTGATAGTAGCGTCTTTGTTGCCTTGAAGGGCATTCTTGACTAAAGCCCGGTCCACACGCAACGATCTGTCTGCGCAGACATCGGCGCAAATGTCTGTACATGCAAAAGATCGCTGCTAATGTGGAGTGTGCACACGACACAAACCCCAATCTACTACTCGCCCGCCATCTGTCGGTATAGAAAAGAAATATCAGTGGCAAGCGACTACGCTCCCCGTAAACGTCAAAAATTTAATTCAGTTATTTTGAAATATAGAAATGGAGGAAGTTCTGTTGTGGTTTGTGTTCGCAACTTGTGCTGCGAGAAACAGAGAAAGCGCTCAAAATGGTGTAGACATTGGCTGCTAAAGCGAAAGCAGTTTTCTCACGTAAATTTACTGCGAGAGTTTGCAGGGCGAACCTAACGACTGGGCGAAATTATTTGCGGATGGATGTCGAAACTTATAATTATCTCTTAAAGCTTGTAACCCCTCATATTATGAGAGAAAATACTTTTATAGAGAAGGGCAATTTCTCCTTATGAACGGCTGGCGGTAACATTAAGATTCCTAGCAACAGGAAGGAGCTACAAGGATTTGGAGTTTTCAACTGCAATATCGAAACAAGAGTTGAATGAAATAATATCCGCAATTTTTCAATTAGAGCATTGTATGCTGCTGTCTTTTTGTCTCTGTCACTATATTCTTTACTTTAATCTTCCACAAACATGGGTGGTTTCTATATATTTCAATGAACTCACAAACTCTCGAGAACACTGACGAGTATCAGCCGTTTTAATGCCCTGTGCGCACAAATACAAACACTAGACTGAGAAAACAGCTGTTTCACGCCAGAATTGCGGCGATCTCCTGTCCACACGCTCCAACTTGTCTGCGCAGATGTGGTTTGAACCCACAGATTTGAGAGGTTTCGCTCAAACCTCCAACTCCAACTTCCAGATTTGCACACACCTCAGGTTGGTGAAAATCTTCTGTTCACACGCAACGATCTGTCTGCGCAGATGTGATGTGCGCAGACATTTGCGCAGACAGATCGTTGCGTGTGGACGGGCCTTAACATCAACTTACCACGTCCACTGTCAAAGGTATCTAACGCACAGAGCCGTTACAAAATTTATTTAAAGCAATCTTGGTTTGCATCGTACAGCGCCACTCGTATGCCACTGGCGAGAAATTTGAACATAGTTCCTGTTTCAGATGTAGAAAATACGGCTACCAACTTTCGTTTATGTCGCACAGCTCCTTCTTGGTGTTGCGATTTTTTCCGTCGGTGTATTTTGTTATGAGAATATCAAGACAGCATAATATCGCCCTTTATTTTGAAAAAAAAAAAAACAAAATAAAACATTTGTATCGAAATTAAATTTTTTCCAACAATGGGCGAGTTCGCTGCAGTCACCAGCTCTGTGACATTTCCTCTGCGTAGCCCGACTAAAAACCGTGCCGTATCGGCAGTTTGCTTCTGCACGTGTTTCTCCATCTCTTTCTTCCGTATGTCACTTGATCAATAATATGTGTACTATTTATTATTTCAGAATACTCTAAAATGTATACAGGAAATGTATGATCACAATTTTAGCGCTTTTATTGCAATTAATTCTTCTTGATTCATTAATAACTTTTTTATTTGAAAATTATATCCGTAACAATGAATATTGTAATCACGCGACCTTCACACGTGAAAAACGTAGCTACGATATAGCCAGAAGACTGTGATGTTACATTCGTTTCCAGATCTTTCGGACATCGAGAAGGAGGCAAATACGCGCATGCCTGGCCATCTTATACTGAAGTGTTTGAATTTTTGATGTCGGATGAAAAAAAAAGGATTCCTCTCCTTGCAAACTGTGCGCTTGTGGAAAAAGAATACAAAGCAGTCGGAACTCCGCAGCGAATTTAAAAACAACATGCACAGGTAAGTTCTTCCCTCGCTGTTAGCGTTAGGTACCGGTATTTAAGTAAAAGTGTGTTTGACATCATTGTTTTATTTAAATGTGGAATATTCTCAACATTTGTAACCATAAACATGAAAAACCTAATGCGTTCAATTAGAGCAAGTGTACAAATTCCCTAAACCAAAACCTGTAAAGTGCAAGGCACAAAAACAAAGCACAGCAGTATCATTATAGGTTAAACCCCAAAATAAACAACATGTAACTCTTCGAGTGATCCTTTAACTTCACAATACGTAACCTCAAGTACGCCTATGGCTGACAATGCGGCAATGAACTTTTAACACAGATATTGGTCAGCCATTCCACACAGTACGGTAGATAACCTTAATTTAAAGATCTTGTATGTTTGTGTTTGCCGAAGTCCCTGTCATTTATATCAAGAACAACTGTAAGTGAAAGATTAAGTAAAGAATTTGAGAGAATGAAAAATAAAGTCCAAGGCAAACTTCAGAAGGCGGATGTGGTGCCAACTACCAATGATTTATGGAGTAATGGCAAAAGAAGATAAATCTCGCATGTTTTGGATTACATTATTTTTTGATTTTATTTATTTTATTAGTCTCATTATAATTTAGTGTGGACATTTTTGGTAAACAAAATTCGGGACATTTTTTAGAAGTAAGGAAAAATAATGAAAAATGCATAGGTAACTTCATTTGATAAGGATATTCAATACATACGAAAAACAATATGAAAGTATTGAAGAGGGAAAAAATCTAAAGTATAAAATGAATGAATTAGTGAAGAAAAAATATAGTTCCCGTCAGTCGAATTGCCACCAAAAACTATATGTAGTAAATCAAGTGTGCTTACTTATTACTGTCTATGGCTCATCAGTCTGCCACCAAAATTAATTTTCTATAAATTTTTGAATTAATTGTGTGTTGAGATACTTAATCAGGTGTTGAAAATTGTGTGATTGTAACACAAACGCACATAAGGATGCAGTTCCTTGTTGATTCACTGGTCATTATATTCACCAAATTTATCGCACCGAAGAGAATTATTAATTTTACAAGGGTCTTAGGATTTTTATACTTTACTACTCTGTAGGCCTATGTAATCTTCTATAGTAAAGCCTTGTCTGCTGTTGTTAATCAGAAAAATACTTATTTGTAGATTTCATTTTTATGATTTCTGGTGGTGAGATTTGCCAAGAAAGTTTGTGTGATTTGTTTATAACTTACTTGGAAGCAAACACTCTGCTGTGAAAACTTGCAGACACAGCTCACACTGTGGTCTCTCTCACCATCGTCACTTGTTCATGTAAACCCACAATCAAAGGAACTGTCATAATATAATATTATTATAAAATACTTACGATATGTTGGACTCCTCAAAATCCTGCCAACAAGTTGTAGTGAATCCTCTCCATTTGCAGCTCTATCGCCGGCCGTGGTGGCCGAGAGGTTCTAGCCACTTCAGTCTGGAACCACACAACTGCTACGGTCGCAGGTTTGAATCCTGCCTCGGGCATGGATGTGTGTGATGTCCTTAGGTTAGTTAGGTTTAAGTAGTTCTAAGTTCTAGGGGACTGATGACCTCAGATGTTAAATCCCATATTGGTCAGAGCCATTTGAACCATTTTTTCAGCTCTATCCCTATTATCAACTTCAATAAAACCATGTCCATTTTTAGAGTTATTGGGGCAACAAATTTTAAGAATGAAGCTAATGACCACACCCTTACACCACAGTGCAGTAAGAGTGATGGTTAGAACAGGGATGTCAGCTCTCCAACCCCAGTGTTACCTTCTTCTGTACAGCCAGTCAGAAGCGTTTACATCAGCCATGGGCTGTAAGTGCTTTCTGTTTTTACAGAGACATTAGCATTATGGCTACTGTTCATTTAGCATAATAGTGAAACAATGACTACTAATCAAATGCATGTTGCTGTCATGGTTTGTGTAGTAACACTGCACTTGAAGCTTTGTGAAGCTGTATCCAGCAAAGTTGTCTCACACTCAACAGTGGATCTTTTGCTGATATTTTTCTACAGTGTTGTTGGATAGCAAAGGACAGTAGTAAAGGGCCAAATGATTTGCCATGCACAGAGGACATTTGTCGCATCATGTTTGACATCACATTCTATACTTTGTGCATCACCTCCTTCAGCTGACAAGCAGTGGTGTGCATGAGTTATGTGACTGCATGGCATAAGTCTTAGAAAGGATTGTGAATATAAGTCAATGGATTTGTATTCATGTGTTACTATTGTGGAAGACATCTGATACTGGAGTTCTACATCACAAACTGGGAATTTCTGTGATCTCCCAAAGGCTTTTGATTGTGTAAATCATGAAATTCTTCCAGATAAGCTTAAGAGTTGTGGTATGAGTGGGACAGTGCACAAATTCATATCTAACTGGAAACGTACAGAATATTGAAATAAACAGTTCACACACTGTGCAAAGATCAGCAGATTCCTCAAACTGGGTAGGTAACAAGAATGGGGTCCCACAAAGTTCAAACTTGGGTCCGTTATTGTTCTTAATATGTATTAATGACTTGCTACTCTATATTCAAGATGATGCAACGCTAGTTCTTTTTTCTGATTGTAAAAGTGTAGTAATTACACCCAACAAACAAGAGTTAGCTGAGGAAATTGAAAATCATTAAGTGGTTCTCTGCAAATGGACTCGCATTAAATTTTGATAAAACCCAGTATATACAGTTCTGTACAGTAAATGACACACCACCATTAATAAATAGAGAATTTGAACAGAAGTCTGTAGGTAAGACAGAATATTCCAAATTTTGGGTGAGTGCATTGATGAAATATTGATTTGGAAGAAATACATTGATGATCTGCTGAAACACTTGAGTTCAGCTCCTTCTGGTGTTAGGGCTACTGCAAATTTTGGTGATAAACATATAAGTAAATTAGCTTACTATGTCTACTTTCATTCACAGCTTTCATATGGCACCATATTTTGGGGTAATTCATCATTGAGGAAAAAAGTATTCATTGCACAAAAGCTTGTAATCAGAATATTAGCTGGTGCCTAGCCAAGATCATCTTGCAGACATTTATTTAAGGTACTAGTGATATTACCAATAACTTTGCAATGTATATATGCATTTATGAAATTTGTTATTAGGCCTAATAACCTATCCTAATTCAAAAGCAGCAATAATGTGCATTGCTTCAACATTAAGAGAAAGGCTAAATTTCAATACTTTGGGTTAGATCTAGCTTTGGTAGAGGAAGGGGTGACTTATACTGCTACAAAAATCTTTGTTCATTTAACAAATACCATCAAAAGTTTGACAGACAGTGAACCAACATTAAAAAACAAATTAAACAAATTCTGAATGATTACTACTTTTACTCAGTAGATTAATTTTTAGATATAAATGAACAATCTTCCAACTAAGAATGAAATCTAAAATACTGGGGAAAATAAAATTAAATTAAAGGCAATTAAAGGCATCCCTCACTCATGGATGTAGTGACATTTTGACAACAGAAAGCAGAAATTCATATTAATGAACCATGGACCTTGCCGTTGGTGGGGAGGCTTGTGTACCTCAGCGATACAGATAGCCGAACCATAGGTACAACCACAATGGAGGGGTATCTGTTGAGAGGCCAGACAAACCTGTGGTTCCCAAAGAGGGGCAGCAGCCTTTTCAGTAGTTGCAGGGGAAACAATCTGGATGATTGACTGATCTGGCCTTGTAACACTAACCAAAATGGCCTTGCTGTGCTGGTACTGTGAATGGCTGAAAGCAAGGGGAAACTACAGCCGTAATTTTTTCCAATGGCATGCAGCTTTACTGTATGGTTAAATGACGATGGTGCCCTCTTGGGTAAAATATTCCGGAGGTAAAATAGTCCCCCATTTGAATCTCCGGGCGGGGACTACTCAAGAGGACGTCGTTATCAGGAGAAAGAAAACGCTTTCTACGGATCGGAGTGTGGAATGTCAGATCCCTTAATTGGGCAGGTAGGTTAGAAAATTTGAAAACGGAAATGGACAGGTTAAAGTTAGATATAGTGGGAGTTAGTGAAGTTCGGTGGCAGGAAGAACAAGACTTTTGGTCAGGCGAATACTGGATTATAAATACAAAATCAAATAGGGTAATGCAGGAGTAGGTTTAATAATGAATTAAAAAAAAAAAAAAAAAAAAAAAAAATAGGTGTGCGGGTGAGCTACTAGAAACAGCATAGTGAACGCATTGTTGTGGCCAACATAGACACGAAGCCCACACCTACTACAGTAGTACAAGTTTATATGCCAACTAGCTCTGCAGATAACGAAGAAATTGATGAAATGTATGATGAGATAAAAGAAATTATTCAGATAGTGAAGGAAGACGAAAACGTAATAGTCGTGGGTGACTGGAATTTGATAGTAGGAAAAGGACCAGAAGGAAACATAGTAGGTGAATTTGGATTGGGCGTAAGAAATGAAAGAGGAAGCCGCCTGGTAGAATTTTGCACAGAGCATAACTTAATCATAGCTAACACTTGGTTCAAGAATCATAAAAGAAGGTTGTATACCTGGAAGATGCCTGGAGATACTAGTCGGTATCAGATAGATATATAATGGTAAAACAGAGATTTAGGAACCAGGTTTTAAATTGTAAGACATTTCCAGGGGCAGATGTGGACTCTGACCACAATCTATTGATTGTGAACTGTAGATTAATACTGAAGAAACTGCAAAAAGGTGGGGATTTAAGGAGATGGGACCTGGATAAACTGACAGAACCAGAGGCTGTACAGAGTTTCAGGGAGAGCATAAGGGAACAATTGACATGAATGGGGGAAAGAAATACAGTAGAAGATGAATGGGTGGCTTTGAGAGATGAAATAGTCAAGGCAGCAGAGGATCAAGTAGGTAAAAAGACGAGGTAACAGAAGAAATATTGAATTTAATTGATGAAAGGAGAAAATATAAAAAAGCAGTAAATGAAGCAGGCAAAAAGGAATACCAACATCTCAAAAATGAGATTGAGAGGAAGTGCAAAATGGCTAAGCAGGGATGGCTAGAGGACAAATGTAAGGATGTAGTGGCTTATCTCACTAGGGGTAAGATAGATACTGCCTCCAGGAAAATTATAAGACACCACTGGAGAAAAGAGGACCACTTGCATGAATATCAAGAGCTCAGATGGAAACCCAGTTCTAAGCAAAGAAGGGAAGGCAGAAAGGTGGCAGGAGTATATAGAGGGTCTATACAAGGGCGATGTACTTGAGGACAATATTATGGAAATGGAAGAGGATGTAGATGAATATGAGATGGGAGATACGATACTGCGTGAAGAGTTTGACAGAGCACTGAAAGACCTGAGTCGAAACAAGGCCCCGGGAGTAGACAACATTCCATTAGAGCTACTGACAGCCTTGGAAGAGCCAGTCCTGACAAAACTCTACCTTCTGGTGAGCAAGATGTATGAGACAGACGAAATACCCTCAGACTTCAAGAAGAATATAATAATTCCAATCCCAAATAAAGCAGGTGTTGATAGATGTAAAAATTACCGAACTATCAGTTTAATAAGTCACGGCTGCAAAATACTAATGCGAGGTCTTTACAGACGAATGGAAAAACTGTTGGAAGCCAACCTCGGGGTAGATCAGTTTGGATTCCATAGAAATATTGGAACACGTGAGGCAATACTGACCCTACGACTTTTCTTACAAGATAGATTAAGCAAAGGCAAACCTACATTTCTGGCATTTGTGGACTTAGAGGAAGCTTTTGACAATGTTGACTGGAAAAATTTTAAAGGTGGCAGGGGTAAAATACAGGGAGCGAAAGGCTATTTACAATTTGTACAGAAACCAGATGGCAGTTATAAAGAGTCGAGGGACATGAAAGGGAAGCAGTTGTTGGGAAGGGAGTAAGACAGGGTTGTAGCCTCTCCCCGATGTTATTCAATCTGTATATTGAGCAAGCAGTAAAGGAAACAAAAGAAAAATTTGGAGTGGGTATTAAAATTCATGGAGAAGAAATAAAAACTTTGAGGTTCGCCGATGACATTGTAATTCTGCCAGAGACAGCAAAGGACTTGGAAGAGCAGTTGAACGGAATGGACAATGTCTTGAAAGGAGGATATGAGATGAACATCAACAAAAGCAAAACGAGGACAATGGAATGTTGTCGAATTAAATCGGATGATGCTGAGGGAATTAGATTAGGAAATGAGACACTTAAAGTAGTAAAGGAGTTTTGCTATTTGGGGAGCAAAATAACTGATGATGGTTGAAGTAGAGAGTATATAAAATGTAGACTGGCAATGGAAAGAGAAGCACTTCTGAAGAAGAGAAATTTGTTAACATCGAGTATAGATTTAAGTGTCAGGAAGTCATTTCTGAAAATATTTGTATGGAGTGTAGCCATGTATGGAAGTGAAACATGGACAATAAATAGTTTGGACAAGAAGAGAATAGAAGCTTTCGAAATGTGGTGCTACAGAAGAATGCTGAAGATTAGATGGGTAGATCAAATAACTAATGAGGAGGTATTGAATAGAATTGGGGAAAAAAGGAGTTTGTGGCACAATTTGACTAGAAGAAGGGATCGGTTGGTAGGACATGTTCTGAGGCATCAAGGGATCACCAATTTAGTATTGGAGGGCAGTGTGGAGAGAAAAAATTGTAGAGGGAGACCAAGAGATGAATACACTAAGCAGGTTGCATTAGGTACTGGGAGATGAAGAAGCTTTCGTGGGATAGAGTAGCATGGAGAGCTGCATCAAACCAGTCTCAGGACTGAAGACCACAACAACAACAAGTAAAAATATGTAGGAAGGAAACATCAAATATATAGTAGTGTCCTCACAAGATTTAATGTTTCTGCACACGTTCTGGATATACAAATATGATTTGTTCAGGACACAGGAGGATTATTCAGAAATTGTGTTATTCGCTATTGACACAAGCGATCTGATGAAGGGTCCAAACATAGGCATACCGGACACAGTCAGGAGAGTAATGGAATGGGCTTAAAGTGGCTTACAACAAACAAGTTAACTCTTACTCTTACAAAGACTCATGTTACACAGTCCCATTCAAATAAAAACTCACAGGTATCAGAAGTAGCAATCAGTGGGTATGCAAGTGAATAATAAACTGAGGTGGCACCAGCACATGCTAAATTTAGTTTAGCTAACTATGCACTTAGAAATCTTTCTCACTGTACTGACGTTGCTAACATACCTCCATTCTTTCTCTCAGCACTGTGCTTCGGCATAAAAAAGTTATTTATTCTACAGGAGTGTACAATAAGAATATTATGTTAAGTTGATAGCTAGAGATCTGGCAAAAGCCCCTTAAAGGACCTAGGATACTCTTACATGCCCATGACATAATCCCTAATGGAATTTGTGGTTAATAATAAGAGTAAATTAAGGACAAACTGTCAATTCGCAATCACACTACCAGAAGTAAAGGAGTTTCCCTATAGACTGTGCATCTTTATCTGGAGTTCAGAATGCAGTTTTATTTTCTCACGCAAAAATATAAATTGAGTTGCTTGTAGATATCAGGTAGGAAATTGGAAATCTCCAAATGTCCAGAGATGAAGTAAAAATGTACCTAATTAGAAACTTCTTCTATAATTTAGTAGAATACGGGGAAACCGCGCGGGGGGGGGGTTACTCTCCAGAACTCTAATGTTTGTATTAGGCAGTCCGAATTTTATTGTATACAGGGTGGTCAGAAACAGTGTGAAAGTTTGTGTAGGTGTTGTAGGAGAGATGTTGCTGTGAAATAATTGTTAAGAAAAAAGTCTGATACGTTGCGTCTTTGCCAAGTTATTAGGATGGCGCAAAAGTTTGTAATGTTTTTCCGGAAATTTAATGAAAACAACAGATACCCTAACAGAGACTTTAGTAATTAATAATACAGTCTCCTTCATTATTTACAACAGTGTGTCATTGCTTGGATAACTTTCCTATTCCACGACTGTAATAGTTACGTGGTTTCAAGGTGAAGAACTCATCAAGCCGTGTTCGGAGCGCTTTTTTATCCAGAAAGGAAGTTCCTTGAAGGTTGCTTGATAGAGTGCAGAAAAGATGAAGAACTGAGGGTGCAAGATCAGGTGAATAAGATAGATGTGGAAAGACTTCCCAACCCAAGTCGTATTTTCCACTCCTTTACACCCACACTACTGGTTTATATATGTGGACTGTACATTTACTATATGGACCCACAATGAGACAGAGTTACATAGGTTTCACAGATATTTGAAGAAAATTCACAGGATGACCCAGTTCATGCTCCAAGTAGAGAAGAATGGCGCAATTCCATTCCTAGATGTGAAAGTATATAGGACAACATTTGCACAGTAGGGCATAGAGTATATCAGAAGCCTATGCACAAGAAAAGGTAACAACTGCTTGTCGATTCCAGCCACCACCAATCACAGAAGAACTCAGTCATCGATCCTATAGCTACCTGCATACAGTAGCTAAATCAGGCCCAGAACATAACACCTACGCTCAATAGGCTGCAAACAGTGTATTTGGCCAATGGTTATAACCATAAATTGATCCAAACAGCCATTTAAACAAACAAAAGAAAGCAAGGCAGATAGTAACCCAACAAATGGCATCCAAAAGGGTGCTTACCCTATGTGAAGAATGTCACTGACCGGTTTGGCATATCGAGTGAATGATAGGCTTTGCTTTTGTCATAAGTTAGGTTGTACACTTCAGTTGTCTGCTGCACATCACCACATAATGCAGCTGACAATTTGAGTCCGAGTAAGTTAGTCAACTCAGTAAGTTCTGCAGCGCGCTCCATTGCAGGATAAACAGTTAGCACCCAGCAAGCAATGGCATGATCTCATGTTGGCACCAATTTTTAAAAGCTACATTGATGTATCACAACACAAGTTGGATAACTGTTTTGCCAGTGGTTTTACTTGGTCTTCGCATCACTTCCAAACTGGTCTTCGATTTATTGTCAGTGGAGTTAATGTACAATGAAGCACATCAACTGCTTGGTGAATTCACTGATCCAAGTTCCGTATTGCTATCTGATCATGACAAATCAGACTTAATTTGTCACCTGAGGGAACATATCACGCGCATTCACCCTCATCAGGCATCTAGATGTGGAATAACACCTACTTAATTGCATTGTATTTGCAGACATACATGCATGTATTGTTACCTGCGTCAGGCACAAATTCAATCAACCAAAGCAGACTTGCTACTCAAAGGCCAGTCTGGTTTTGGCAGCCAGAGGATGGGATCTTGTGTGTGTGTGTGTGTGTGTGTGTGTGTGTGTGTGTGTGTGTGTGTGTGTGTGTTTTGTCTATTCTGATGAAGACCTGTTTGTTTGACAGTCTTTTTGTTGCACCTATCTGCAACTCAGCATCTCTGGTATATGGTGAATAGCAACTATCCTTTACATAATACTGCCATTATTGCACCCTGGATTTTCCATTGTTTGCTATTACATAGATACTTTCACTTCACTTTTCATGTAAACAGATTATTTAGATTGTAAACAGGTTATTTAGATTGAAAGCATCAGGACCATTTACATATGGTTATTACTGTAACAATCTAACAAGTTCTACAGTGTAGCAAAAAACTCACATAAAAGATCCACAGAACCCAAAAATATATAAAATAAAAATAAAGATATAAAATATTGTTGATTCCAGTGGTAGTAATTACTGCTTCCCAAGATTAATGGCTTAAACTATGTCATAGCATAGCGTTGTTGTTTGCAGATCATAATCTCTTTTGCTTGTACACTTTATCTGGCTTGAATTTGATGCTGCATTTTAGCACATATATGTGACTTAAATCATCTGAGTGTCACCCATTTAATATGTCTGCTGAGATGATATCATAATTTGTTATAACATGATCTACTGAACTACTATCTGTGTCATGTATACTAGTGGATGCTAGTCTAACTAGATCTTTAGTCCCATAAGATCAGAAATCTGTAAAACACATCCTTTGTTGACAGTCACATAAAGTATTACGAACTCCGAAGTGATGAGATTTACTCTATTACAATCTGATATTAATTTACTGAAAACTCCAAAAAAGTGAGTTCAACAAAGTATCAAAATGTCCAGAGAGAGATCTATATATGCCTAAAGCAAGGAAGGGAGCAGTGAAGAATATGAATCTGAGAGCCGAAATTTTTAAATCTTTGTAATCACAAAACTAGTTCATTGTTGTTGTTGTGGTCTTCAGTCCTGAGACTGGTTTGATGCAGCTCTCCATGCTACTCTATCCTGTGCAAGCTTTTTCATCTCCCAGTACCTACTGCAACCTACATCCTTCTGAAGCTGCTTAGTGTATTCATCTCTTTGTCTCCCTCTACGATTTTTACCCTCCACGCTGCCCTCCAATACTAAATTGGTGATCCCTTGATGCCTCAGAACATGTCCTACCAACCGATCCCTTCTTCTGGTCAAGTTGTGCCACAAACTTCTCTTCTCCCCAACCCTATTCAATACTTCCTCATTAGTTATGTGATCTACCCATCTAATCTTCAGCATTCTTCTGTAGCACCACATTTCGAAAGCTTCTATTCTCTTCTTGTCCAAACTATTTATCGTCCATGTTTCACTTCCATACATGGCTACACTCCATACGAATACTTTCAGAAATGACTTCCTGACACTTAAATCACTACTGGATGTTAAAAAATTTCTCTTCTTCAGAAACGCTTTCCTTGCCATTGCCAGCCTACATTTAATATCCTCTCTACTTCGACCATCATCAGTTATTTTGCTCCCCAAATAGCAAAACTCCTTTACTACTTTAAGTGTATCATTTCCTAATCTAACTCCCTCAGCATCACCCGACTTAATTAGACTATATCCCATTATTCTTGTTTTGCTTTTGTTGATGTTCATCTTATATCCTCCTTTCAAGACACTGTCCATTCCATTCAACTGCTCTTCCAAGTCCTTTGCTGTCTCTGACAGAATTACAATGTCATCGGCGAACCTCAAAGTTTTTATTTCTTCTCCATGAATTTTAATACCTACTCCGAATTTTTCTTTTTTTCCTTTACTGCTTGCTCAATATACAGATTGAACAACATCGGGGAGAGGCTACAACCCTGTCTTACTCCCTTCCCAACCACTGCTTCCCTTTCATGCCCCTCCACTCTTATAACTGCCATCTGGTTTCTGTACAAATTGTAAATAGCCTTTCGCTCCCTGTATTTTACCCCTGCCACCTTTAGAATTTGAAAGAGAGTATTCCAGTCAACATTGTCAAAAGCTTTCTCTAAGTCTACAAATGCTAGAAACGTGGGTTTGCTTTTCCTTAATCTTTCTTCTAAGATAAGTCGTAAGGTCAGTATTGCCTCACGTGTTCCAGTGTTTCTACGGAATCCAAACTGATCTTCCCCGAGGTTGGCTTCTACTAGTTTTTCCATTCGTCTGTAAAGAATTCGTGTTAGTATTTTGCAGCTGTGACTTATTAAACTAACAGTTTGGTAATTTTCACATCTGTCAACACCTGCTTTCTTTGGGATTGGAATTATTATACTCTTCTTGAAGTCTGAGGGTATTTCGCCTGTTTCATACATCTTGCTCACCAGATGGTAGAGTTTTGTCAGGACTGGCTCTCCCAAGGCCGTCAGTAGTTCCAATGGAATATTGTCTACTCCGGGGGCCTTGTTTCGACTTAGGTCTTTCAGTGCTCTGTCAAACTCTTCACGCAGTATCATATCTCCCATTTCATCTTCATCTACATCCTCTTCCATTTCCATAATATTGTCCTCTAGTACATCGCCCTTGTATAGACCCTCAATATACTCCTTCCACCTTTCTGCTTTCCCTTCTTTGCTTAGAACTGGGTTTCCATCTGAGCTCTTGATATTCATACAAGTCGTTCTATTATCTCCAAAGGTCTTTTTAATTTTCCTGTAGGCAGTATCTATCTTACCCCTAGTGAGATAGGCCTCTACATCCTTACATTTGTCCTCTAGCCATCCCTGCTTAGCCATTTTGCACTTCCTGTCGATCTCATTTTTGAGATGTTTGTATTCCCTTTTGCCCGCTTCATTTACTGCATTTTTATATTTTCTCCTTTCATCAATTAAATTCAATATTTCATCTGTTACCCAAGGATTTCTACTAGCCCTCGTCTTTTTACCTACTTGATCCTCTGCTGCCTTCACTACTTCATCCCTCAAAGCTACCCATTCTTCTTCTACTGTATTTATTTTCCCCATTCCTGTCAATTGCTCCCTTATGCTCTCCCTGAATCTCTGTACAATCTCTGGTTCTTTTAGTTTATCCAGGTCCCATCTCCTTAAATTCCCACCTTTTTGCAGTTTCTTCAGTTTTAATCTACAGTTCGTAACCAATAGATTGTGGTCAGAGTCCACATCTGCCCCTGGAAATGTCTTACAATTTAAAACCTGGTTCCTAAATCTCTGTCTTACCACTGTATATCTATCTGATACTGTCTAGTATCTCCAGGCTTCTTCCATGTATACAACCTTCTTTTATGATTCTTGAACCAAGTGTTAGCTATGATTAAGTTATGCTCTGTGCAAAATTCTACCAGGCGGCTCCCTCATTCATTTCTTAGCCCCAATCCATATTCACCTACTACGCTTCCTTCTCTGCCTTTTCGCACTACCGAATTCCAGTCTCCCATGACAATTAAATTTTCGTCTCCCTTCACTATCTGAATAATTTCTTTTATTTCATCATACATTTCTTCAATTTCTTCATCATCTGTAGAGGTAGTTGGCATATAAACTTGTACTACTGTAGTAGGCATGGGCTTCATGTCTATCTCAGCCACAATAATGCGTTTACTATGCTGTTTGTAGTAGCTTACACGCACTCCTATTTTTTTATTCGTTATTAAACCGATTCCTGCATTACCCCTATTTGATTTTGTATTTATAACCCTGTATTTGCCTGACCAAAAGTCTTGTTCCTCCTGCCAGCAAACTTCACTAATTCCTACTATATCTAACTTTAATCTATCCATTTCCCTTCTTAAATTTTCTAAACTACCTGCTCGATTAAGGGATCTGACATTCCACACTCCGATCCGTAGAACGCCAGTTCTCTATCTCCTGATAACGACGTCCTCCTGAATAGTCCCCACCCGGAGATCTGAATGGGGGACTATTTTACCTCTGGAATATTTTACCCAAGAGGATGCCATCATCATTTAACCATACAGTAAAGCTGCATGCCCTCGGGAAAAATTGTGGCCGTAGTTTCCCCTTGCTTTCAGCCGTTCGCAGTACCAGCACAGCAAGGTCATTTTGGTTAGCTTTACAAGGCCAGATCAGTCAATCATCCATACTGTTGCCCCTGCAACTACTGAAAAGGCTGCCACCAATGGCAAGGTCTATGGTTCTTGGGTGGGGGGGGGCTTGCAAGTTATAATGCGAAAATGATAGATTACCCTTGTGTGAGTGTAAGTTTCTGTGTGACAAAAATGAATCAAGTGAATAGGACTCAGACACTGCTGATCTACATCCTTGAACATTAATGTGATGGTGCTTCCTTGATCCCAAAAAGACTTGTGGTTGTAGTCTAGTGCTATTGGATCCTACTAGTTCCAAGCCTCTATCACATATTTCTGCATCTACATCTACATCTATACTCTGCAAACCACTGTGAGGTCCGTGGTAGGGGATGCTTCCCATTGTACCCGTTAGGGTTTCTTCCCATTCCATTCACATATTTAGTGCAGAGATAATGATTATTCAAATGCCTCTGTGCATGTAGTAATTATTCTAGTCGTACTCTCAGGATGCCTTTGTGAGTGATACATGTGGGGAAAGTGCAAGCAGTGTTTCACATGATTGTTGTTTTTGGATTCCATGTCGGCTGACATTGTGGAGGTCATTTTGTTCAATGTACCTCATTATCTTTAAGCTCAGATTCTACAATAAATCGATGTCAAGTATATTGTATGGTAGTTTTGAGGATCACTGCTACTACCGTTCTTGTAGACAGGTCTGACCTGTGCTTTCTTCCAAGGACTGGGTAAATTTTTTGTTTTTGTTTGAGGGATGTATGATAGATTATAGTTTGAAGAGGGGGTAACTCAGCCACAAATTCAGTATACAATCTAACAAAGATTCAGTCAGGACCTGCAGCTTTGTTCAGTTTGAACAATCAGCTGTTTCTCAACATCACTGACACTAATACTCATTTCATTCATCTTTTGTATGGTGTGAGATAAATTGGGAAAATTCTCCTAAATTTCCCTTCATAAAGGAACATTTGAAAACAGAGTTAAACATTTCAGCTTTTTCTTTGCCACCTTCAATTTCAGTTCCTTTCTCATTTGCCATGCACTGGATACTAACTTTGGCACCACTAACAGCCTTTACATATGACCAGAATTTCTTTGGGTTCTGTCGAATATCACTTGACAATATACAACTATGGTAGTCATTGAAGGCATCATGCATTGCTCTCTTGACACCCAATTGCATTTCATTCAGCATCTCTCTGTCTCCAGCCCTACTTTGTTTTACACCTATTATTCAGTTATCTCTGTTTCTTTAGAAGTTTCTATACAGCGACTGTACACCATAGAGATTCCCTCTCATTGTGATCTGTTCTGATGGGTATATTTCCATCCAGTGCATGGTCAACTATTCATTTAAACTTGAGCCATAGTTCCTCTCTATGCTCCTGTCCTGTGCTGAAAGTTTCAACTTTCTCAATGAAATATGAAACTTCTTGATTTTTTATCTAGGTGTTTGCACATATATATCTTTATACTTGTTTTTGTCATCCATTGTAGTGTGGTAATCATTGTTGTAACAACCACATCATGGTCAATGATACGAGTTTTGATGTTGATATCCTCACAGAGGCCAGATCTATTTGTTTCCATTATATCCAATATATTTCCATCACAAGTGGGGCTCTAGGTAGCTTTCAGAGAAGGCATTTAGTATTGTTTCACAGGATGTCTTATCATGCACACCATTAACAAAACTGTAATTTTTCTAGTTAATTGTTGGATGATAAAATCTCCACTGATGCTTACAGTGTGATGGGAAACTTAGGTGCCAAAGCAAGCTGGGATCTATTTACTTCCTCTCTTGCTTTGCCATCTGTCTCCTTAAATTCATTTATTCATTTTTGACTAATTACCATTAACATTCGTGAGTATAATCTGCGCTTCCATAAAAGAGAAAGGTTGGCCCTCAGTGTTAAAGGAATATACCACCAGGTCTAAT
Organism: Schistocerca serialis cubense; assembly: GCF_023864345.2. Taxonomy (NCBI): domain Eukaryota; kingdom Metazoa; phylum Arthropoda; class Insecta; order Orthoptera; family Acrididae; genus Schistocerca; species Schistocerca serialis. Next base: position 11,122,541 of record NC_064644.1, read on the forward strand.
TTTGTGCTTAGTTTTGTATATGTCATCAATTTCGTAATTTATTATGTCTATTCCTAGTTAATATCTTTTGTTATAGGGTGAAATCAGTAATTGCTCTGTTCTATTGTTGGCTTATAAACAAATATAAATTGTGTACCAATTATAAATATTTGTAAGAAGAGCTACTAGGATTCTTTAAGTATATATTTGGCTCTATTCGAAAATATATTAGCAAAGCCAACCATTAATTAATTCCAAAATAAATACCAGGTTTCTCAAAAGTATTGTTTGTATAACTATATTTGTTAATTTCATTTTTTAAACAAATAATTTGGCCTAACCTTTGTGGGAGAAGAAACTATATAAAGGAGGAATTTTTCTATATATTCAGTTAATTGAATGAATTATGTTTTAATTGTAATTTCTGTAACTTAAACATCAAACAATGTATAGTTTCAGTGCTTTTAATTGTGAGGATATATAAACGCCTAATGTTTGGGTCCTGAGACAGTCAGTCCATGACTGATTTTCAGACGGGAAGTCTGTATCAATTAGAATAATACGTTAACTGAACATTGGAATTAGTGTAACATAAATAGGCTGTGTCTTATAGCAATGGCAGTGTGTGCTCAATTTATTTGAGAAATAGTGAACTGTGTGGTTAGGTATTTATTGCTCATAGTTGTTCAACAGCAAACTATTGTAGCAGTATGCTGATGTTTGCCTGAAAGTTATTAATGAGGCTAATCATTTACCAATAGTGAACTGGCTATATAACTGTGTAATTTGGGGGAGGGGGGGGGGGGTTATGAGCAGCGAAAGTAAATAACTGTGAAACACAAATGTGCAACTGTCAGCTACATCATTTACAGTAGTCAGTGTTCTTCCACCCCCATTTTTCAGCCAGTATAGCAATGCAATGTGTTGACACCGAGGTCTATCAATGAAGAAATAAAGCAGGCGAACGTCAAACTTTCATGCAAGTGCATTGAGGTTTTCTCTAAAGTTTTTGGTTACATCAGGAGATGAATCTGATGGGTGATAAAAGGATCCAATTATCATTTTAAATACTGAGTCTCGCCCAAACAATCTCACATGCAGCTTAATTTCTATCTCGGTGGGTTTGAGTCTTTTTTCTACTATGACAAATACACTACCTCCGTTTCCCATTTGCATATCCTTTCGATATACACTTATGTTTTCCCCACTGCTATCACTTTCAGGTTTCAACAAGTATTCTGTATCTAGTATTATGTGAGCTTCACTGCTTTTAGTGAGTGCCTCAAACTCTGGCACTTTGTTGTGAATGCTTTGGCAGTTAACCAGTAGGATTTTAATACTCTCATCTTTGGAAGGCATTTCTTTCACTCTTATGTTGATACTTCCACTTGACTCAGAATCAAAGGGTCACAATCAATTCTGGGGACAATGCTGAAAATTGTGAGCTTCATCGAAACTCCATTTACAAGGTTAGTCTTATCAACCTTCTCTGGCAGTTGCTGGAATGACTCAAATATGACCTTGGAGCATTTGTTCCCGCATGCAGCACATTTTGCAGCTGGTTGCACCCTGCTCCTTCAATAGCTGCTGGAAGAGCCTCTTCAACATGTTGATGTTCCACATAACTGGAAAACTGTTCATGGTTCATTTTACTTAGGCCTAGCAAATGTACATAGTGAAACTTATCACACACTATTTGTAGATCAGAATTGTAGAACCGTATTCTCTGCTTCTTTGTTCACACATGATTATTATGGCTAATCATGTCACATTAGCACGTTTGTGAAAATGGCATTTGTATGAAATAGTTTTGGCAATATGTTTTGAAACTTTGCAGGACTGTCTATCTTTCATTTCTATACATAATTTCCGCCATCTGTAATCAGCATATGATCATCTTTTTTTAGTTGATATGTCACTGTTATAATATACTCCACCACTGCATTCAATGTGGCACCCCACACAAAAATGAAATGAAACGAATATATACTGTCACAAATGAATATGAAGAGGTATATTCCATGACTGTAAGCATATAGTAGAAGCCTTTTGATGTATCTTTGCAAGGAAAGGCCATTTTTGCAGATTTTTTGAGGATCACAATCTGTTTTTCTGTTTCTTCTGTTGTTTTAGGCCACATTTGTCTTCTGTAAATGCAGTAGAAACACTTTTTACTGATACTCTGCTTGTCTGACGCATTGTCAATCAGCTGTTGAAGTTCCAGAGTGCTACATAGTAAGCTTGACCAGGGAATTGGTGTGGTGAGCTGTCATCATGGAGCACTTGGAGACAATGACCAGCATGAATTCCTTTTCAGCAAAGGGCAGGGAGTCGAAGGGCCAAAGGAATCTGGTATATGTATACCTGTTGTATTGTGTAGCAATGATGCTGAATGAAGGTCCAGAGAGAGGCCAAAGTTCATAAGAAGGTGAATCCTGAGGACTGGGCTGCCCACATCAGCTACATGAAAAGTCCAGGGAAACTGCAAATCTGGCATAAGTTGGAACTGAAGTTAAACTGAGCTATAGATGTTGATGTGAGAACTGTTGGCAGCGTGAAGGGTATGTTTTGTGGGAGAACATGCATGGGGGCACAAGAGAGGAGGAATGAACCTGGTGTAGGCTCTCTTATCTATGAGGAAATGAAATTTGTCAGAATGATCGAAGCTGTAAAGGCTTCCTCTAGGAGAGTTTATTATGTTCAATGACTGTTCACTCAGTGGAACTCTGTAATGTTGTTAGGATCCGTGGTGGCCAAACTGGCCCACATGCGGAGTTTGGGTACCATACTTAGGGAGGATGACAGTTCCTTGCCGAATTGTTGAAGGTGGCATGAAACCAACAGAGTGGATAGACTGTGTGCAGAGTTAGGCATTGGTCTCCCGCGCCATCTGTTGTGCTTAACTGGAGGTCTGCCATTCGATCAGGTGGGGGGTCGGTGGACGGCATTGATGGAGGGTTAATTGGTGTAGGTAGTGCTAGTGACCAGCCACCAGGTAGCAGCATGGTGTTCTCCTGTCTAATGTGAGCTCTCATGTAACCTCTGCCAACCAAGCATATTGGAATGGAGGGGGGGGGGGGGGGATAAACACTGTTACCAACTTTCTTGCTGGACGAATAGCTTGCATTTGGAAGTAGCTGTTGATGACATCATTCTATGTGCTTGATCTGCCATCAAGAGTTTAGCTTTAAGGGGTCCACTGAGTGTGAGAACAGCAAAGTTATAGCCCACCTGATAGCTCAACAAGTCATAATATCCAAAGGCCAATGTTTGGCATAACCTCAGGTGTGATCTGTGTCCAGAGGTGTTGCCACAGCTGCGAAAGCGATCTGTCACCAAATTGCTCTTTGTGTATGGGTTGTAACCTCCCCCTCACTTATCGACCTTAATGATAGTGAAAAATTAAACCGCGTGTACCTAATGGAAATTTGGGAAAAGCAATCGTCACCGAAGTTAATCTGTCGGTAAAGAGGGAGGAAAGGGTTACATCTTGGTTGAAAGGAAAAATGCAAATGAAACTGGTGGAAATTAATTTTGAAAAGGGGTAAAGTTAATGAAGAAAGTAAATGTGCGGCCGTTACATTAACAATTAACTAGCGGTAATTAGATATTTGAGATTTGGGGGAAATTACGGTCGCCAGTCCTAAGGACAATTACTATAGTAACTGAAAAAGAAAGGTAATTACACATATAATTAGCACTAGAAGCGTGGCAACTGAATGTTGACACGTGTAGTGTGAAAACTGAAAGTTTGTCAGAAGTAATAACTTTCGCTGCACTCTGACTTAATTTAGCAAAAGAATTAATAAAACCGGAAAACTGAAAGTTAATTTAGTGACTGAAATTAATAAGAAGCTTTCTTTCTTAAGCACATCGAAATTCAGTAAAATACGGTTAGTCTTGGACTACCTCAACAATCATTTCAAAAGCTACTTGAATCTATGCAATTTAGAAATAATAGATTTAGCTTTGAACTTGAATTAAATGATTCTGAACAATTAACAATAGTAAGATTTAGTACGTACCAAGCTGAGCTGCAGTCACGGGTAAGCTAAAATACGGTAACAAAACTCGCACTCTTAATTTGTGCTTGCATAATCTAAATATTGTAGCCAGCTATGAATACTTAAACTGAACTTTGAAATTAAAGCAGTGAAATGGAATGATTGTACTTTAACGCTGGATGTTGGCGCGCCTTCTTCTCGACACGGTCACCAGACGAAACGGGCTCTTGATGTGCGCCAGCTAATGCTTCCCGTCCGTGACACCATGTCAGAAACTGTCATCGCAAGTCGAGCGCAATTACATGCTGCCAAACCCCGAAAGCGCGGCAACTCGCGGGAGCTTCTCACAACACACCTGCTCCACTCGCTACCCCAGCCAGACTCTCTCTTGCTCTGCCCGTGCTCCACGCGGCAGAGTTAACACTACCAAAGATCCTACACACTTTGATTCTTCACACGACCTATCGATGTAATCGTTCTTTAGCAGTTTTCCCTAGGCAAGACCCAGCGTAAAAATACAAATAATATTTACGAAACAAACCAATTATACATTGACATAAGTGCATAAATATATATATACAAACAGTAAAACAATTACAATATATAAACAGACAGAAATGTCATATCTTGAGGTAACAAAACAAGGAAAAAAAATAATAGTACAATAGATGGAAATAGGAGGATATGCATTTCCGGCATTACACGTGCGCCACATTGTCTGAGGATGTTCGTGTAATGTAAACAGACTCAGAAAATGTCCCAAAAAAGAAACAGTGGAAATGCATATGCTCAAAACATCAACAAAATTTAGCATTCGTCTAATTAACCATAAATCAATTTTTAGACCATAATAATTGAGTGGAGACACTCCTAATCTTATTTCACTCTGTCATCTTGCACAAAATAAAACAGGTTGACAACATATTAAAATTCATAGAAGATATAGAAAATGGTTTAGCTATTCCAAAATCGTCAAAATCCGTAACACTATCAAGAAATGGAATACCATTTACAAAATTAATCAGAGTACATGGTCATAAAAACAGGTAGATCAAAATACGCAAATAAATAATTAAATAGACTACACATTTTGTATAACCTTTTCATAATTAATATTCTCGTCACGAGAATCTATTTAACGCTAAACAAGAAAATAATGTACAGCAGATCGACAAAAACATAAATATTAACAGCAGAATTCTTTCAGCTGTCCAGGAAGAAAAAACAACTCCACCTTCTGTACTCGCAAGTACAAAGAATGCCGACAGCGGCACAAGAGCCAACAGCGGCACAAGAGCCGACAGCGGCTCCGCCTCGCCAGTATTGTTGCACCCGCCTGTGCGGCACGCTTGATCTCACTCGCCCTTGTAACGGCGTTTCCAGAACGTCCGTTTCACTGAATTCTTTGGGAAAAACTCACTCCCGAGGAATCTCAAGACGTCCATAAACACTATCACAGTGGATAACTCAACACTGTCCATCATCACACGCATGTGTTAGCCTGAAACTTAAAACAGCGTCTAAGTACATCGGCAATGACTAGTAAATCACATATTTATGAAATCTTACAGCTATTTACAAAATCATATTTACATTCCTTAATCTACTGTGACTCACCTGAAAACTTAAACTAGCAGCTTGGATTTTTCAGTTGATTAGATCATGATTAAATTGATTAAAAGTAAATTGATTAATCAAAATTAATTACTTATTAATTACAACTTCTTTAATGACCTTGGTCAGTCAAAAGCATGGCAATCTAGCAAATCGTTAAATCTTACACTCTATTTTGCATACTGTATAAATTACCCATTGTGTGGTATTAATCGATCCTAGGTCGGTACAATTTCAAGTCTACAATGTTTCGCATACCTAATAGTTTTCCAGAGCTTGAATACTCTAAGCAATAAGCATTTGTGTGAGGTATACCAATGACTATATATGGTCCATTATAAACAAACTTAAATTTAGAGATTTCATGGTCTATCTCGTTCGATTTCTCATGAGCTTTTACAAGTAGTACGTCTCCGATTGCAAACTTAGCAAAACGCGCTTTAGCGTCATGACGACGTATGCGAGCATCGGCTTTTAGCTTCATTACTTCTCGCAAACGATCTTTTTTCACACCAATACTAATGTTAATCCGTGGAGGGAATTTGATTATCTCTCCCAATTCACTTTCTACACTTTTGTCAATGCCGAAATTCCTCATGTTACGGCAGTTCAAACCCATTCCTACGTCAATGTCATCCGGCCAGTTAACAATGTGTATAGGCTGGTATTGCCTATGCACACCGTCTCCTGCCTCGTCAAAACTAACTACTATTGTTTTATCTTGTGACGTACATGTCAAAGTTTTGCTTTCGCAATTAATCACTGCACGGCACTTTAATAGCCAATCTAACCCAATAATTACTTCCGTAGTTAAGTCTGGCACGACAACAAACTCTTGTTCAAATCGTGCCCCACATATCTCGAAGTTGACAAAAATCTGTTTTGTGACCGGTTTACTGGCCTTCCCAGTAGCCCCGATAATTTTCACTCCTGTTACTGGCATAACTACGATGCCAGGTCTGTCTTTCAGTAACTCAAATATTTTCCCAGATACAGCACTCAATTCTGCACCGGTGTCAATCAACACGTTTAGTTGTAGGTCGTGCATATTAACAGACACTACTATCTGTCTACAATTGTCCTCGACTGTTTCTTTATTTTCCCACAGTAAATCCTCGTCTATATCCAGGTCATTCCAGAAAAAACCATCCGGCTTTGATCCTAAATCTGGTTTATCTGGCGGCTTTTTCAGCCTCTGTTCACATACAGTTTTAATTTCAACACGTCTGTCCTGAGGCTTAGTCTGTAGCTTCGCCTCCAATACCGAAACCTTTTCCTGTAACTCGTCAACTAGTGAGTGTTGCGTTGCTATCAATTCACTAATTGTCACCTTCGTTGATTCCTCTTTAGTCAGATTGATCTCATCTGCCAATCTACCTGGAGAAATGTGCCCAGTAGTATCTGCAATTACTTCCTCTACATCTGCGCAACCCACACTGTTATCGTCTGACTGTATAACGTCAGCTCTAACCTCATACATGCTGTAATCTGCGTGCTTTTCTACCAATCGTGTCCGGCTATCACTAAAATTTTCATAATCTTTCTCCTTAATACTCTCGCAATGTTTAAACTGGAGGTTTGCGTCGGATGGGTCGGCTACTTCTACCACTATAACTTTCGGTAAAGTCTGCCGGTCAGGGCCAGAACTTTCCGTTACTATTTCAACATCTAACTCCTGCGGGACGAAACACGACGAATCTTGCTCGTGCTACCCATTATCATCAACTATATCTAGTAAAGTCTACCGGTTAGGGCCACAACTTTCTATCATTTCACAAACACTATCTTCCTGCGGGACGAGACGTGGCAAATACTGCACGCGCTCCCCATAAACACTTCTCCCATACAGACCCCTATAATCTCTTAGTTCGTCGTATAAGCGACCGAACTGCCTTAACCAGACCTCATCCCTCCCTGCATCCCCTCGCTCGATGACGGACGTTTTATCCGACATCTGATCTTCTCTCAACAATTGCGAATCATTCTTCAACTCAATCTCCAGTTCCGCTGTGGATATTACAGCTGGCACCTTATAATCGATTTCCGGAACACTACTTCAATTGTTCTCACTGACAGTGAATTTACCTTCTACTGCCGTGTATACAGCTGATCTACTACTTGTGGGCGCACTCCTTTCTCTTAACACTGGCACACTCTCCCGCCGTTGATTATTCCATACGGAATTTTCATAACGACGACACCTCGGTTTTCTACTGTTATTGGGCCGCCAAAATTTCTCCACGCCCGGTCGGCCCCTCATCGGCGCGGCTAATGGTTTCCCTGTCTCGTCCCAGCAGATACGCTCCCCGGATACTGCCGAGGCGGCTGATCACACCCTCTGGCGTTATTACTATTCTGCGAAGCGTTACAGGGTTTTCTACGGGCAGACACGATGGGTGTTCAGTGATAATCGACTTCATGACAGCATACTTTGGTTGAGCAGGAGGGCTCAATCAGGTCACTAATGAGATCAGTATGGCCATGAAGGTTGCTGACCAAGTTTATGAATTGAGTGCCATCATTTAGGATGCCATGTATGTTCAGAATGTTATCCACTAGGGTGAACCACGTCCTCAGATCTTACTTCTGACACTGCGGAAGGTATAGAATCTGCCTGTTGGGACATGCTGCATAGTAGTTGATTGGCTCAGTATATGGTGGAAAGGGGCAGCAATGTGTCAGGTTGCGATGATATCTCCTCAGCAGTATGTGGGACAAGTTGATTGAGAGGGCCATGTGAGTGAGGAGGTCAGTGTAACATGTCACCCAAGGTCCCCTTGTGAGGGGGGAAGGTAGGTGGAGCATAGGCCTCAAGTGCTATTCAGTGCGACAGGTGCAGAAGTGAAACTGACCAATACAGATGGGTTGATCATGGTTGATGAAAGGTGAGATGTATAATATAATAAAATAATGGAACAGATGATAATAAAATGTTGAAATGGGTGGCTTTTTAAAATGTATTGAATTAATGAGATTAATTTTTCGGCATGAATGACAAGCACAATAAGCTGAGCTATGCCTGCAAATAAGTTCATGTTAGTTCATATTATTTTGCAGGGCGAAGTAGTTTCTTCCTCCCCTGTTAGATTTGTGCTTACCATTCCTTATAATGCTACGTTTGGTCGCCATGTTCACCTTTGAAGTCTTGACCGTGTTCCCATTAAGCTTATTGGATCTTCGTAATTTTGCAAAGTACACTGGTGGGCTTCAGTTTTTGTAATTATCGTACTATTTGAAATAACAACTCACACGACCTTTCTGTTAATAAAACAATACTGTATTTTTCTAAATGGTGCACATATGAAGTACATACTCCTCACTTATTCATAACGACCCCAAAATGGCGGTCTACAATTACTCGCTAAAAATGGCATGCTTCGCACTCGTTCACTAGCTGAACGCAACTCCTCCCTTCCTAATGCTAGTACAAGAAAATCTCCTCTGTTTTTTAACAACTGAAAATCAAAAATACCTGACGGTAGGCATAGGCTCTATGATGGGCTACCGCTTCATCTTTTCTCTTTCCCTTTAAAGAAGAAGAAAACATAAAAGAAATGCAAAAGGTTTATCACAGATGGAAAGGATGGAAAGTTCATGAAGAATATCATGCTGGCCAGATGGAAGACTGTGGCACTAGCACATAAATAAGTGTCCAATGCCTATTAAGGGTGACAAAGCGATAAAACTGCTAGATACATAAAAGCAAGAGGTTAGATCAATTGTCTCAGCTTATGATGGGAAAACAGAATTCTGATGCTGCAACATTACAAATTGAGTGTGTTTTGCAATTATAAATATTAACAATTCAAGTATGTCATATTTTGATAACAAAACAATCCAGAAAGTTTAACAAGAAATAAAATGTGTTCTGCATACTCCATCTTCTATGCTTTGTGATTTGATTTGATTTGATTTTTTATTTGGTCCTGTTGATTTCATATTGCACAAAGAGTGTACTAGTAATGTAGGACTAGTCAAGTGAAATAATACAAAATTATGTGAGCATTTTATATATCATACAAATACTTATTTTTCATGAATGATTGATTGCGGACAATATTACAACCTGCATTTTACTGGTACAAGTTCAAGTGAATGCTTAAAATAGCAGATTGAATAGAAATACATATTTTATCTCAGTGCCATAAATAAACAAATAGATATATAAGTTTACATTTTGTCATTATGATTTAAATTAAATTAAAATTTTTTTATCTTTATCAAATAAGTAACTTCGAGTGTAGAATAAGTGGTAGCATGCATTTTAACATATGATATAAATAAATTTACATTTTATCATTCTAATTAATGTTAAGAATACACAGTTTTGTTCTCTTGATATAACTAAAGATTTTGTTTTAAGAGAGTTTTTTTTTTTTTTTTTTTTTTTTACAGGGTTTCCTCTATTTTTACTAGAATGATGCCTTATTACTTAGGAATTCATTCATTTTATAAAAAGTTCTGTCTCTCAGGAATGTTTTGTTTCCTTTTGAATACCTGTATGTTATTAATTTCCTTTTTTATACTGATGAGAAGCTTGTAGCAAACTTTTATTCCTAATGCAGTTACTCCCCTATGGACTTAAGTGAGAGTTGTAGAGCTTTGGTACCAATTTTTCTCCTTTCTCATGTAATGCTCATGAATGTCATATTTTATCTAGAATAATTCCTTTTGCTGGCTACAAATATCATCAGTGAGTATATATATTAGCTTGTAACAGTAAATATCATGAGAGTCTTAAAGAGATCTCTGCAAGAAGTTCTGTTAGAGACCCCACATATTAACCTCTCTCTTGTTTCTGTAGTTTGGAGACTTTTGCAGCTCCTACAGCATTTCCCCAGAAGATAATACTGTAGGAAAGTACAGAATGGGAATATAAGATACATGACAAAAGCAATATTTCTCTGTCAACAGTAGCTCTGAGGGCAAAACACGCTGTGCTAAGTTTCTTGACTGGTTGATCAATTTGCTCTTTCCATCTTAGTTGGCTGTCTGTTTCCACTCCTAGGAATATTGTATGTGTGGTTTCATAAATTTTTTGTTTGTTGATCTTTATTCAGGAACTTGGAGTTTTTTTATTTATTGTCTGAAACTGTATGTCACTTCATCTAGCTGTCCTAATACCATTCCTGTATGGCCAGATTCCAGTACTCATCCTTTTCCATGAAGTATTTAAATTTGGAGAAATAAATTGAAGAAGGCATTGCTGAACTAATTTGTTCTTAGCATTTTGGTGTAGTTGGAATTTTGGGTGATGCCTCTCAGACTACTGTTGCTTCTTGTGCAAGTTTATAAAAATAGATTCTGTAAGAAGTTTGACATTTGTCTTTAAGCAAAAAGTCTTGGCCATAATGTCATTTTCCACCAGATGGTTTACTTCCAAATTATGATTACATATTCACTACTGGTTACAATATTCACATGTATTAATGAGTTTTTAGAGCAACCCTGAAAACACATCCACTTCCTACCATTCCTAACAACCTAGTGTGTTGTCTGACACGAATTGTCAAAGACAGGTCAATACTATTACAAAATCTAGAAAAATGTGGAACTTATAATTTGAGAGTAATTCTTACAGTGACTATTGGTAATTATATATGAGAATATGATGTTTATATGCTGACACTGGTATACTTAATTTGACTTTTGTAGGTTTTCTACTCTGATTGTCAAACAGATGTTATGCAGTTTTTTTTTTTTTTTTTTTTTTTTTTTTACAAATAGGTTCCATATCACCATTTAGTGATAAGTAAATTTTGTGTGAGCAGTTTTGTGAATCAACGAAGCTTCTTAATTAAAATTTCTGATGCGATTTTCATATTTCTAATTAGCTATTTTCTTTATAGGATATAAAGCAAAATGTAACCCTTAAAACATGCAAAAGAATTATCCCAAAAGATGTATAAGATGCTATAGTGTCTTTAAAAAACAGGAAATCAGCTGGGTGGGATGAAATTCCAATCACTGTAGTCAAGGCTGTTTATAACATCATTTCTCATCCATCGGCTAAAATTATAAATCAGTCATTTGAGGAAGGATATTTCCGGGATATGTTAAAATATGCTGAAATTATACCATTGTTCAAGAAAGGCTCACTAGATGACATGGGAAATTACTGCCCTATTTCCCTGCTGCCAGTTTTTTCTAAGGTGATACAAAGGATTGTTGCAAAAATCTTGAAAACTTTCTTATAGAAAATGATATTATAGTTAAAAATCAATTTGGATTTCAAAAGGGGAAAAATACAATAAATGCTATCAGGGAACTCAGTGAAAAGATAAGCTTTGCTTTAGATAAGGGTAAAAAGGTCTTTGTATTTTTTGTGTTTTGACTCTGGCAATCACTTACTACTTCTACACAAGTTAGAGAGAGATGGGATTGTGGACAGGGCATTGCAGTGGTTGAAATCTTATTTGTCAGAAAGAAAGCAGAGTTACTCTAAATTCAAATGGGAAAAAAATCATTCTTGGACCGGAAAATGATATGTACAGGTGTCCCACAGGGCTCAATTTTAGGGCCTTATCTTTTTCTGCATGATTTACCTTTAAGCATTGATGTTCACTCCATTTTATTCACAGATGACACCTCAGTTTTAATTGAAAATTACAATTTAGAATAAATTCGTGGTACTCTGGAAAATATAATGGGAAACCTAGAATTATGGTTTCAGCATAATGGATTAAAGCACAGTGTCACAAAAACACAAGTAGTGCAGTTCAGTGCTGAAACATCAGTATCTCCCATAAAAGTAGTGCATGGTGATCAGGAGATGATTGAAGCAAGCTATATAAAATTTTTAGGTGTAAATCTTGATCAAAATTTAAATAGGAAGGCACATGTAGACTACATAGCAGACAGACTAAACAGCCTAGCTTGTGCAATGAATGTCTTATCTGGTTCTACCCTTATGGACACCAGGAAGATAGTTAACCACAGCTACTTTGAGACTGTAATTCAATAAGGAATAATTATCTGGGGAAACTCAACAAACATCTAGACCTAGCCTGTTAATCTGTTCCTGGACCCCACAACTTACAATGATGTAAGAACACAAGCATAATAAATGGTCTGTCTGACCATGATTGTCAACTGACAACCTTAAAATTAAGCCAGTAGAGAGAAACAGTAACTGGTCACACCAATGTTAGAATAATAAACTCAGAATATACCAGTTTCTTTAGAAACAGTTTACACCATGAACAATAGGAGGGAGTGTACCAGGCAGACACAATTAATGAGAAATTAAGTTCATTCCTGGACTTATTTATCAAACATTTTGTAGTCTGCTTCTCCCAAGACAAATTTAAACAAACTCAACCCATTGTGGAAGAAAAGAATGGATAACAGCTGGCATCAAAATAATCATGTGCTACGAACTGAGACCTATATATAGAACAAATGGCTAGTACAAACCTAGTAGTGAAAAAAAAAACCTCTAACAAGTGTAATCAGGAAGCCAAGCAAATGCATTACGCAGAAAAAATTACCATGTCAAACAATAAAGAAAAACCATAGGGGACATAAAAAATGAGACAAATAAGAACATAAAATCTGAACAAGAAAGGACTTAACAATTCTCTGGTGGTCCTCAGATAAGGACAATAAAAAAGTGGCAGCCTCAGATTTTAATAACTTTTTTCTCACTGTAGATGAAAAAACAGGGAACCATAATGAACAGTCACTGCAGTAGCCATAGAGCTAATAAATCAGAAACCAATCAGACCAAATATAGCACCTGATTTCAAAAGCATAACTACTAAAGTAATTGAAAAATCATAAAATGATTTTAAATCATTGGATATTCTGGATATGATAGAATATCCAATAGGATTTTTAAATCATGTGCAGACTTAATCAGTCATATATTATGCTATTTATCTATTTATGTAACCAGTCAATGAAAACTGGGATATTTCCATTTAACAATAGTGATAACTACCCACAAAAGTGGGGCAAGGAATGTAGTATCCAATTATTGGACCATCTGTTTGCTGCCAGTGTTCTCAAAGGTGTTTGAGGGAGTAGTGTATGACAGGATTTGTAGCCATATGATGCAAATGGCTTACTGATAGCTATATAGTTTGGCTTTTGTAAGGGATATTTAGCCTAACAAATGAAACTCTGAGTGAATCAAATCTCAGAGAGTATCCAATAGGGATCTTCTGTGACCTTGATAAAGCTTTTGACTGTGTACATCATAACACAATGGTAAAAAAGCTTCCGCAATATGACATCAAAGACAAACGTTTGACATGACTAGAATCTTATCTACACAATAGGAAGCAAAGAGTTATCTTAATGGAGACAGATGTAGCAGTAAACTCTTACTGGGGATATGTAAAAAATACTGAGCCCCTAAGGCTCGATCCTTGGGCCACTGATTTTCCTGATCTACATTAATGATCTACCAGCCACAGTTAATGACAGAGCAAAAATAGTCATGTTTGCAGACGATTTGAGTATTCTGATCAAGCGCCCCAAGTCTGTAATGCAGGATATAGCCCTGACAGCTACTAACTGAGTACAAAAATGGTTCACAAACAATAACCTGTAACATTATGGAGACAGTATTGGCAGATTTAATTAAAACTTTCTAGTTTATCCTTACAATCTGTTGGAACCATTTGCACAATATTTTTCAGATAACATTCGTAGACACCCTATAATTTCTTTAGACAAGAAATACAGGATGGATTTTACAGCTTTTCCTAATTGGTCTTCATTGTAGACTTACAACCAAATTTGTAACCAAAAATTATCAAGAAAACATGAAGTTCTATCCCAAATAGAAAGTACCTAATTTGAAATATTATTTCTAAATCCTGATATCGAACATGAAACAGATATAACCTATTTGTAGAAGAACATGAAACTGCAAAACACATGTTTGACAGTCAGAGTGGAAAACATGTCAAAGTCAAAATAAGTATATCACGGTCAACATATAAACATCATATTCTTGTAAATAATTACCAATAGTCACTAAGAATTATTCTCAACCCACATGTTCCGCATTTTTCTCGATTTTGCAATAGTATTAACCTGTGTCAAAAGCTCGCAAACCAAATATAGATTAACAACTCCAGCCTGAACCTAGTGGTTTTACAAGGTATTTGACATCTCGAGGCAGACAACATACTTGGTTGTCAGGACTGGTAGGAAGTGGACATGTTTTGAGGGTCAATCTAAAAACTATTGTCATCATTAATACATGTGAATATTGTAACCAGTAGTGAATGTGTAATCAGAATTTGGAAGTAAACCACCTGGTGGGAAATGACGCCATGGCCAAGACGTTTTATTTAAAGACAAACGCCAAACCTCTTAATAGAACCTATTTTTATAGACTTGCACAAGAAGCAGCAGCAGCCTGGGAGACATTGCCCAAAAATCCAACTACACCAAAGAGCTAAGAACAAATTAATTCAGCTATGCCTTCTCCACTTTATTTGTCCAATTTTAAATACCTTACTGGCATCTGATTCATACCCAAACGGTATTAGGACAGGTGGATGAAGTGACATAAAGTATCAGACAGTAAATAAAAAACTTCAAGTTTCTGCAATGAAGATCAACAAACAAAAATTTGTGAAGACACACATACAAAATTCCTAGGCATGCGAATAGACAGCCAACTAAGATAGAAAGAGCAAATTGATCAACTACATCTACATCTATGTGTTTACTCTGCTATTCACCGAAAAGTGCCTGGCAGAGGATTCAATGAACCACCTTGAAACTGTCCCTCTACTGTTCCACTCTCAAACGGCATGCGGGAAAAACGAGCACTTAAATTTTTCTGTGCGGGCCCTGATTTCTCATATTTTATTGTGATGATCATTTCTCCCTATGTAGGTGGGTGCCAACAGAATGTTTTCACAATCGGCGTAGAAAACTGGTGATTGAAATTTCATGAGAAGATCACGTCACAACGAAAAATACCTTTGTTTTAATGATTGCCACTCCAATTCACGATCATGTCTGTGGCGCTATCTCCCCTATTTTGCGATAATATGAAACGAGCTGCCCTTCTTTGTACTTTTTTGATGTCATCCGTCAGTTCCACCTGATGTGGATCCCACACTGCACAGCAGTACTCCAGAGTCGGGCTGACAAGCGAGGTGTAAGCAGTCTCTTTAGTAGACCTGTTGCACCTTGTAAGTGTTCTGCCAATGAATCGCAGTCTTTGGTTTGCTCTACACACAACATTATCTGTGTGGTCATTCCAATTTAGGGTATTTGTAATTGTAATCCCCAAGCATTTAGTTGAATTTACAGCCTTAAGATTTGCACGACTTATCGCGTAGTCGAAATTTAGTGTATTTCTTTTAGTACTCATATGTATAACTTCACACTTATTCAGGGACAATTGTCACCATTCACACGATACACATATCTTATCTAAATCATTTTGCAATTCGTTTTTGTCATCTGATGAGGTTACAAGATGGTAAATGACAGCATTATCTGCAAACAATCTAAGGCGGCTGCTGAGATTGTCTCCTATATCATTAATATAGATCAGGAACAAGAGAGGGCCTGTAACACTTCCTTTGGGAATGCCGGATATTACTTCTGTTTTACTCAATGACTTTCCGTCTATTACTACGAACTGTGACCTTTCTGACAGGAAATCACAAATCCAGTCGCACAACTAAGGTGATATTCCATAGGCAAGCAGTTTGGTTAGAAGATGTTTGTGAGGAACCGTGTCAAAAGCCTTCCTGAAATCTAAAAATATGGAATCAATTTGACATTCCCTGTCGACAACACTCATTATGCCATGGGTATAAAGAGCTAGCTGTGTTTCACAAGAATGATATTTTCTGAATCTGTGCTGACTGTATCAATAAGTCATTTTCTTTGAGGCATTTCATAATGTTCGAATAAAGTATATGTTCCAAAACCCTACTGCAAATCGACGTTAGTGATATAGGCCTGTAATTCAGTGGATTACTCCTACTTCTTTTTTTGGGTATTGGTGTGACTTGAGCAATTTTACAGTCTTTAGGTATGGATCTTTCTGTGAGCGAGTGGTTGTATATAATTGTTAAATATGGAGCTATCGTATCAGCATACTCTGAGAGGAACCTGACTGGTATACAATCTGGACCGGAAGCCTTGCCTTTATTAAGTGATTTAAGCTGCTTTGTGACACTGAGGATATCTAAATCTATGTTTCTCATCTTGGCAGTTGTTGTTGATTGGTGTTCAGGAATATTTACTTTGTCTTCTTTGGTGAAGGAGTTTCTGAAAACTGTATATAATAACTCTGCTTTAGTGGTACTGTCATCAGTGACTTCACTGCTGTTATCACGCAGTGAGGGCATTGATTGTATCTTGCCATTGGTGTGCTTTATGTATGACCAGAATCTCTTTGGGTTTTCTGCCAGATTCTGGGACAGAGTTTCGTTGTGGAAATTATTAAAAGCATCTTGCATTGAAGTACATGTTATATTTCAGATAAACTTTGCCAGTCTTGTGGATTTTGCATGCTTTTAAATTTGGCATACTTTTGTCTCTGCTTCTGCAACCATGATCTGACCTGTTTGGTATACCATAGGGGATCAGTACCATCACTTATTAATTTATGAGATATATATCTCTCAATTGCTGTCGATACTATTTCTTTGAAATCATTCAACAACTTTTCTATGCTTACATGACCAGATCGGAAGGAGTGATGACTGTCCCTTAAAAGAGCATTAAGAGCATTTTATCAGCTTTTTTTAAATAGATATTCTTTGCGTTTCTTTGTGATGGTTGTAGATGTTACAGTATTCAGCCTAGCAACAACTGCCTTGTGGTTGCTTATCCCTGTATTCGTCACGATACTCGCTATTTGTCCAGGATTATTTGTTACTAAGGGGTCAAGTATGCTTTCACAACCATTTACCCTTTGAGTGAGCACATGAACTAATTGATCAAAATAATAATCTGAGAAAAATTCAGTACAATTTAGTATGATGTTTTATGCCTGCTGCCAGCTTTAAACATATGATTTTTCCATCATATCGAGGGTAGATTGAAGTCACCACCAACTATTACTGTATGAGTGCAGTACCTGTTGTTGTTGTTGTGGTCTTCAGTCCTGAGACTGGTTTGATGCAGCTCTCCATGCCACTCTATCCTGTGCAAGCTTCTTCATCCCCCAGTACCTACTGCAACCTACATCCTTCTGAATCTGCTTAGTGTATTCATCTCTTGGTCTCCCTCTACGATTTTTACCCTCCACACTGCCCTCCAGTACTAAATTGGTGATCCCTTGATGCCTCAGAACTTTTCCTACCAACCAATCCCTTCTTCTAGTCAACTTGTGCCACAAACTTCTCTTCTCCCCAATCCTAATCAACACCTCCTCATTAGTTATGTGATCTACCCATCTAATCTTCAGCATTCTTCTGTAGCACCACATTTCGAAAGCTTCTATTCTCTTCTTGTCTAAACAATTTATTGTCCATGTTTCACTTCCATACATGGCTACACTATATACAAATACTTTCAGAAACGACTTCCTGACACTGAAATCTATACTCGATATTAACAAATTTCTCTTCTTCAGAAACACTTTCCTTCCCATTGCTAGTCTACATTTTATATCCTCTCTACTTCGACCATCATCAGTTATTTTGCTCCTCAAATAGCTAAACTCCTTTACTACTTTAAGTGCCTCATTTCCTAATCTAATACCCTCAACATCACCCGACTTAATTTGACTACATTCCATTATCCTCGTTTTGCTTTTGTTGATGTTCATCTTATATCCTCCCTTCAAGACACTATCCATTCCGTTCAGCTGCTCTTCCAAGTCCTTTGCTGTCTCTGACAGAATTACAATGTCATCAGCGAACCTCAAAGTTTGTATTTCTTCTCCATGGATTATAATGCCTACTCCGAATTTTTCTTTTGTTTCCTTCACTGCTTGCTCAATATACAGATTGAATAACATCAGGGAGAGGCTACAACCCTGTCTCACTCCCTTCCCAACCACTGCTTCCCTTTCATGCCCCTCAACTATTATAACTGCCATTTGGTTTCTATACAAATTGTAAATAGCCTTTCGCTCCCTATATTTTACCCCAGCCACCTTCAGGATTTGAAAGAGAGTATTCCAGTCAACATTGTTGAAAGCTTTCTCTAAGTCTACAAATGCTAGAACGTAGGTTTGTCTTTCCTTAATCTACCTTCTAAGATAAGCTGTAGGGTCAGTATTGCCTCATGTGTTCCAATCTTTCTTCGGAATCCAAACTGATCTTCCCCAAGGTCATCTTCTACTAGTTTTTCCGTTCGTCTGTAAAGAATTCGCGTTAGTATTTTGCAGCCGTGACTTATTAAACTGATAGTTCGCTAATTTCCACATCCGTCAACACCTGCTTTCTTTGGGATTGGAATTATTATATTCTTCTTGAAGTCTGAGGGTATTTCGCCTGTCTGATACATCTTGTTCACCAGAATGGTAGAGTTTCGTCAGGACTGGCTTTCCCAAGGCCGTCAGTAGTTCCAATGGAATATTGTCTACTCCGGGGGCCTTGTTTTGACTCAGATCTTTCAGCGCTCTGTCAAACTCTTCATGCAGTATCATATCTCCCATTTCATCTTCATCTACATCCTCTTCCATTTCCATAATATTGTGCTCAAGTACATCACCCTTGTATAGACCCTCTATATACTCCTTCCACCTTTCTGCTTTCCCTTCTTTGCTTAGAACTGGGTTTCCATCTGAGCTCTTGATATTCATACAAGTGGTTCTCTTTTCTCCAAAGGTCTCTTTAATTTTCCTGTGGGCAGTATCTATTTTACCCCTAGTGAGATAAGCCTCTACATCCTTACATTTATCCTCTAGCCATCCCTGATTAGCCATTTTGCACTTCCTGTCAATCTCATTTTTGAGACATTTGTATTCCTTTTTGCCTGCTTCATTTACTGCAATTTTATATTTTCTCCTTTCATCAATAAAATTCAATATTTCTTCTGTTACCCAAGGATTTCTACTAGCCCTCGTCTTTTTACCTACTTCATCCTCTGCTGCCTTCACTACTTCATCCCTCAAAGCTACCCATTCTTCTTCTACTGTATTTCTTTCCACCATTCCTGCCATTTATCCCTTACACTCTCCCTGAGACTCTGTACAACCTCTGGTTTAGTCAGTTTATCCAGGTCCCATGTCCTTAAATTCCCACCTTTTTGCTGTTTCTTCAGTTATAATCTACAGTTCATAACCAATAGATTGTGGTCAGAGTCCACATCTGACCCTGGAAATGTCTTACAATTTAAAACCTGGTTCCTAAATCTCTGTCTTACCATTATATAATCTATCTGAAATCTGTCAGTATCTCCAGGCTTCTTCCATGTATACAACCTTCTTTTATGATTCTTGAACCAAGTGTTAGCTTTGATTAAGTTGTGCTCTGTGCAAAATTCTACCAGGCGGCTTCCTCTTTCATTCCTTCCCCCCAATCCATATTCACCTACTATGTTTCCTTCTCTCCCTTTTCCTACTGACGAATTCCAGTCACCCATGACTATTAAATTTTTGTCTCCCTTCACTATCTGAATAATTTCTTTTATTTCGTCATACATTTCTTCAGTTTCTTCGTCATCTGCAGAGCTAGTTGGCATATAAACTTGTACTACTGTAGTAAGTGTGGACTTCGTGTCTATCTTGGCCACAATAATATGTTCACTATGCTGTTTGTAGTCGTTTACCCGCATTCCTATTTTTTTATTCATTATTAAACCTACTCTTGCATTTCCCCTATTTGACTTTGTATTTATAACCCTGTACTCGCCTGATCAAAAGTCCTGTTCCTCCTGCCACCAAACTTCACTAATTCCCACTATATCTAACATTAACCTATCCATTTCCCTTTTTAAATTTTCTAACCTGCCTGCCCGATTATGGGATCTGACATTCCACACTCCGATCCGTAGAACACCAGTTTTTTTCCTCCTGATAACGACGTCCTCTTGAGTAGTCCCTGCCTGGAGATCCAAATGGGGGACTATTTTACCTCTGGAATATTTTACCCAAGAGGACGCCATCATCATTAACCATACAGTAAAGCTGCATGCCCTCGGGAAAAATTACGGCTGTAGTTTCCCCTTGCTTTCAACCGTTCGCAGTACCAGCACAGCAAGGCCGTTTTGGTTAGTTTTACAAGGCCAGATCAGTCAATCATCCATACTGTTGTCCCTGCAACTACTGAAAAGGCTGCTGCCCCTCTTCAGAAACTATGTGTAATTCTGGCCTCTCAACAGATACCCCTCCGTTGTGGTTGCACCTACGGTACGGCATCATTCTAGTAAAAATAGAGGAAACCTCGTAGACAAAAAAATTCTCTTAAAAGATAATCTTTAGTTACGTCAGGAGAACAAAACTGTTTATTCTTTACATCAATTATATTGATAAAATGTAAATTTATTTATATCATATGTTAAAATGTGTACTACCACTTATTCTATGCTTGAACTTACTATGTGATGTAGAAAAAAGTATTTGATTTAATTTAAATCATAAAGACAAAATGTAAATTTACTTATTTATTTATTTATGGCACTGAGATAAAAATATGTGCTTTCATTCAGTAAAACATTCACTTGAACTTGTACCAATAAAATGCAGGTTGTAATATTGTCTGCAACCAATCGTTCATGTATGATATATATATGCTACAGAAGAATGCTGAAGATTAGATGGGTAGATCACGTAACTAATGAGGAGGTATTGAATAGAATGGGGAGAAGAGGAGTTTGTGTCACAACTTGACAAGAAGAAGGGACTGGTTGATGGGGCATGTTCTGAGGCGTCAAGGGATCACCAATTTAGTATTGGAGGGCAGCGTGGAGGGTAAAAATCATAGAGGGAGACCAAGAGATGAATACATTAAGCAGATTCAGAACACTGTAGGTTGCAGTAAGTACTGGGAGATGAAGAAGCTTGCACAGGATATAGTAGCATGGAGAGCTGCATCAAACAGTGTCAGGACTGAAGACCTCAACAACAACAATGATATATAAAATGCTCACATAATTTTGTATTATTTCACTTGGCTAGTCCTGTATTATTGGTGCACCCTTTGTGCACTATGTAATCAACAGGACCAAATAAAAAATCAAATCAAACCACAAAGTGTAGAATATAGAGTACCGGTATCTATAACACATTTTATTTCTTGTTAAATTTGCTGGATTGAGTTGTTATCAAAATATATAATACTTGAATTGTTAACATTCATAATTGCAAAACACACTCAATTTGTAATATTGCTAACTTCAGAATTCTGTTTTGGTTTTTAGATTGTTACTATGATACACAACACTATAATTGTTCAGAGGATCACAAATTTCAAAATGTAAATGGGTCAAGCTGGGTTCAAAACAACTACCATGTTCATCAGCCAGGTTGAATTTACTCAAACCACTGTGTCACATAGCCCTTTTCAAAAGTCTTACACTTTCTTTCCAGCTCTTACTTTACAATTTTAATTTCTATGCTGGTTCACAATCTGGCCAAATATAAAATATTTATTGCCACCTTAATACTTTTAAACACTGTTAATAATGATTTTATGCATATTAATATAATGACATTACCATGTAAACTATTTACAGCTATTTGTAAACAGTCTCCTGCCATATCAGCCTGAGAGCATTGGCACTTGTTGTCTTTCCCAAACCTTGATGTATAGAAACTGATGCAAAATTTTTCACTGTACCTTAAGACAAGGCATACATCAGAAAGTGGGAAATGAAGAAATCTCTGTGGTGACTACTGATAGTCCACCAAGTCTCTACAGTGGCAAACGCTAATGTTTTTGGACTTCAGTCTGCTATGCTGTTGTGATGTACACATGTGCTCTTGTGTATAGAGTATATTCAACAATAAAGTTCACTTTGTTTGTACCAGTTAGGTTATTTCTCTTACTTCTGATGAGTATAGAGGATAAGAACCCACACTGGTGAACCCAAATTATTTTTTGTTTAATACTGACTTTTTTGTGTCACGGATATTTAGTGTCAACCTAAATTACTGTGGAATACACTCGACTCCACATTCACTGCCTACACCCTGGAAATTGATTTTGAAGCACAGAGACAGTCAACAGCGCAAGTACCATTTTCATAGGCTCATGTACATTCTTTTAATATCGGCTGACATGTGAATAATCTAACCATAACTGCACCACCAGGGGGGGAACCACCTACAGTCATGCCATTTCACACTGCAGTATACACCAGCTGCCAAGCTCTGTCCGCAAACACTGATCGATGTCTACATGATCTGAAGCAAGAATTCACCCCTTACTTTTATGTATCTACCAGCTTTGCTGCTGTGTCACCCATAAGAGGCAATTGATGCTTATTATGTGCATGTGTCACAATCTTGTATCAGACTTTGCAAATAGTTTTTCATGAACTTTCCATCTCACCTTTCAACAAGCACAGTTGACCCATATGCGTTGGTCAGTTTCACTTCCATACTGCAATACCTGCTGCACTGAATAGCACGTGAGGTATGCATCACCTGTTACCTCCTCCCCCCCCCCTCCCCCTCACAAGGGAACGTTGGGTTACATGCTGCGCTGACCTCCTCCCTCACATGACTTTCTCAATCAAGTTTTCTCACATGCTGCTGTGGAGATATCATCACAACCTGACACATTGCTGCCCCTATTCTACTATACACTTAGCCAATCATCTTCTATGCAGCATGTCCCAACAGGCGTATTCCCCAAGTTAAACGGTGCTAGAAGGAAAATCTGAGGATGTGGTTCGCCATAGTGGATAAGATTCTCAACATACCTGGCATCCTAAATGATGACAGTTCATAAGCTTGGTCATCAACCTTCATGGTCATATTGACATCATTAGTGACCTGATTTTGAGCCCTCCTGTACAACCAAAATATGCTATCATGAAGTCGATTATCATCGAACACCCATCGTGTCAGCCCACAGAAGCACCATTCACCACTTGGTGACAGACCACTTTTACAGCTGTGGCAACACCTCCTGGGCACAGATTGCCCCTGAGGTCATGCCAAACATTGGCCTTTGGATATTGTGGCATGTTAAGCTACTAGGTGGCCTATAACGTTGCTGTCCTCACTCTCAGTGGACCTCTTAAAGCTAAACTCTTGATGGCAGATCAAGCACATAGAATCATCAGTCGTCAACAGCTACTTCCAACTGCAAGCTATTTGGCAGGCAAGAAAGTTGGTAATAGTGTTTACTCCCCACCCTCTCCTCCATATCCAATGCGCTCAGTTGGCAGGGGTCACATAACCCTCACCCAATCGCATGGCAGCTCTCCAATGAAGCTCAACGGATGGTGTAGGAGACCAATGACTTACTCCCCTCCCAGTCCATTCAATCTGTTGGTTTCATGTGACTTTCAGTCATGTGGAAGGACTGAACCAGAGACTTTGAAGGCTCTGTGACAAGCTAGGCTGCAACTTCCTGGACTTGCACCATGGGTTTGACACTGTAGGGTCACACCAAGTGGGTCAAGTGTGCACTACACATCAGAGGCTGGTACTCAGATAGCTGACTGTGTGAGTGGTGGACACAAGCTTTTCTTAGATTAGCTGGCTCTCCATCCAATACAGATAATGATAGCTATACAAAACATGGAAGTATTAATGTAAGATCGAAAGAAATGCCTCCCACAGGTGAGAGTATTCAAATCTAACTGGTTAACTTCCAAAGCATTCACCATGGAGTGCCAGAGTTTGAAGCACTCATGGAAAGCAGTGAAGCTCACACAATGCTAGAACAGAAAGCTGGTTAACACCTGAAACTGATAGCAGTGGAGAAAATCTGAGTGTATATCAAAATGATAGGCAAGAAGAGAATCGAAGCTTTCGAAATGTGGTGCTACAGAAGAATGCTGAAGATTAGATGGGTAGATCACATAACTAATGAGGAGGTATTGAACAGAATTGGGGAGAAGAGGAGTTTGTGGCACAACTTAACAAGAAGGAGGGACCAGTTGGTAGGACATGTTCTGAGGCATCAAGGGATCACAAATTTAGCATTGGAGGGCAGTGTGGAGGGTAAAAATTGTAGAGGGAAACCAAGAGATGAATACACTAAGCAGATTCAGAAGGATGTAGGTTGCAGTAAGTACTGGGAGATGAAGAAGCTTGCACAGGATAGGGTAGCATGGAGAGCTACATCAAACCAGTCTCAGGACTGAAGACCACAACAAAAACAACAAGAACAGGCAAATGGGAAATGGAGGTAGTGTATTTGTCATCGTAGAAAAGAAACTCAACCTACTGAGATAGAAATTGCAGCTGCATGTGAGATTGTTTGGGCAAGACTCAGTGTCAGGGGTGGGCATAATATGATAATTGGATCCTTCTATCCCCCATCAGATTCATCTCCTGATGTAACCAAAAACATTAGAGAAAACCTTAACTTACTTGTATGTAAGTTCCCCATGACACTGTAATCATCAGTGGAGACTTTAATCATCCAACAATTAACTTGAAAGATTACAGTTTCGTTATTGGTGTGTGTGATAAGGCATCCTGTGAAACATTACTAACAGCCTTCTCTGAAAACTACCTAGAACAGACAGTTAGGAACCCCACTTGTGATGGAAATATATTGGCTCTAATGGCAACAAATAGATCTGGCCTCTGTGAGGATATCAACATCAAAACTCGTATCATTGACATGATGTGGTTGTGGCAACAATGATTACCAAACTATAATGAATAAGGAAAACAAGCATGTGCAAACAACTAGATATAAAATCAAAGAATGTCATATTTCAGTGAGAAACTTGAAAATTTCAGCACAGGACAGGAGCTTATAGCGGAACTCTGGCTCACGTTCAGACGAATAGTTGACCATGCACTGGATGGAAATGTACCCATCAGAACAGGTCACAATGAGAGGGAATCTCCATGGTGTACAGTTGCTGTAAAGAAACTTCTAAAGAAACAGAGATTACTGAATAATAGGTGTAAAACAAAGAATAAAGCTAGACATGGGGAGATGGGGAATGAAATGTATTAGGGTGTTAAGAGAGCAATGCGTGATGCCTTCAATGACTGCCGTAGCAGTATATTGTCAAGTGATATTCCACAGAACCCAAAGGAGTTCTGGTCATATGTAAAGGCTGTTAGTGGTGCCAAAGTTAGTATCCAGTGCATGGCAAATGAGAAAGGAACTGAAATTGAAGGTGGCAAAGAAAAAGCTGAAATGTTTAACTCTGTTTTCAAATGTTCCTTTATGAAGGGAAATTTAGGAGAATTTTCCCAATTTATCTCACACCATACAAAAGATGAATGAAATGAGTATTAGCGTCAGTGATGTTGAGAAACAGCTGATTGTTCAATCTGAACAAAGCTGCAGGTCCTGACTGAATCTTTGTTAGATTGTATACTGAATTTGTGGCTGAGTTACCCCCTCTTCAAACTATAATCTATCTTACATCCCTCAAACAAAAACAAAAAATTTGCCCAGTCCTTGGAAGAAAGCACAGGTCAGACCTGTCTACAAGAAGGGTAGTAGCAGTGATCCTCAAAACTTCCATCCAATATCCTTGACATCGATTTATTGCAGAATCTTAGAACATATTCTGAGCTTGAATATAATGAGGTACTTTGAACCCAATGATCTCCTCAACGTCAGCCAACATGGAATCCAAAAACATCGATCATGTGAAAGACAGCTTGCACTCTCCTCGCATGTATCACTCACACAGGCATCCTGAGGGCAAGACTAGAATAATTACTACAAGCACACAGATCCATTTAAATAATCATTATCCCTGCATTCAATATGTGAATGGAATGGGAAGAAAGCCTAACTGGTACAATGGGAAGCATCCTCTGCCATGCACCTCACAGTGGTTTGCAGAGTATGGATGTAGATGTAGATGCAGAACTATGTGACAGACGCTTGTAACTAGGAGGATCCAATAGCACTAGACTACAACCACAAGTCTTTTTGGGATCAAGGAAGCACCATCACATTAATGTTCAGGGATGTAGTTCAGCTGTGCCTGAGTCCTATTCACTTGATTTATTTTTGTCACACAGAAACTTACACTCACACAAGGGTAATCTATCATTTTGGCACTATAACTTACAAGCCCCCCCCCCCCCCCCCCACCACGCCCCACCCAAGAACCACAGACCTTGCCATTGGTGGGGAGGCTTGCATGTCTCAGCAATACAGATAACCATGCTGTAGGTGCTACCACAACGGAGGGGTATCTGTTGAGAGGCCAGACAAACATGTGGTTCCTGAAGAGGGGCAGCAGCCTTTTCAGAAGTTGCAGGGGCAACAGTCTGGATGATTGATTGATCTGGCCTTGTAACACTAACCAAAACGACCTTGCTGTGCTGGCACTGCGAACGGCTGAAAGCAAGGGGAAACTACGGCCGTAATTTTTCCCGAGGGCATGCAGCTTTATTGTATGGATAAATGATGATGGTGTCCTCTTGGGTAAAATATTCCGGAGGTAAAATAGTCCCCCATTCGGATCTCAGGGCGGGGACTACTCAAGAGGACGTTGTTATCAGGAGAAAGAAAACTGGCGTTCTACGGATCAGAGTGTGGAATGTCAGATCCCTTAATCGAGCAGTTAGGTTAGACAATTTAAGAAGGGAAATGGATAGTTTAAAGTTAGATATAGTAGGAATTAGCGAAGTTCAGCAGTATCTGAGTCCTATTTACTTGATTTATTTTTGCCTTCCACAAACTTACACTCAGACAAGGGTAATCCATCATTTTTGCATTACAATGTACAAGGCTTAGGGAACAAATTAGAAGCTTAGGAATCATTTATCACAGATTGGTCCACGTAGAGTAGTTGTTACAGAACACCAATAATCAGCAGCTAACATGCATTACAATTTCAAGTTAGAAAGTTATAACCTAACAACATCTTACAGCAGACCACATAATAAAGGTGACTGTATTTCCAGTTACTTGAGAAAAAGTAAACTTATTATCACTGCAGAAAACATGGTGCATGTGAACTAGTTTTGTGTTCACAAAGATTTCAAAATTTCAGTTCTCAGATTTTTCACTGTTCCCTTCCTTGCTGTAGGCATAGATAGATCTCCCTCTGAAAATTTTGATACCTTGCTGAAGTCACTTTTTTTAGAGTTTTGAGTAAATTAATGTCAGATTGTAGTAGGGTAAATCTCATCAATTTTGTGATCTTAACACTTCACATGACTGTCAATAAAGGATGTGTTTTACAGATTTCTTATCTTATGGGACTAAAAATCTAGCTAGACTGGCATCCACTAGAATACTTGACACATACAGTAGTTCAGTAGATCATGTTATAACAAATTATGACCACATCATCTCAGCAGACATAATAAATGGCCACCATTCAGATCATTTAAGTCACATACATGTATTAAAATGCAGCATCAAATTCAAGCCAGATAAAGTGTACAAGCAGAAGAGATTATGATATGCAAACAACAACGCTATGCTATGACATAGTTTAAGCCATTTATCTTGGGAAACAATAATTACTACCTCTGGAATCCACAATATTTTATGTATTTATTTTTATTTAATTTATTTTCGAGTTCTGTGGTTCTTTTATGTGAGTTTTTTTGTGAGACTGTAGATTGTGTCAGATTATTACAGCAATAACTATATGTAAATGGTCATGAGGCTTACACTCTAAACAACCTGTTAACAATACACAAAAAGTGAGGTGAAAGTATCCATGTAGTAGCAAACAGTGGAAAATCCAGCATGAAATAATTGCAGTATTATAAAAAGGATAGTTGCTATTCACCACACAGCAGAGATCCTGAGTTGCAGATAAGCACAACAAAAAGACTGTCAAACAAAGCATTCGGTCAAACTTGGGTAGCAAGTCTGCTTTGGTTGGTTGTGCTTGTGCCTGATGTGGGTTTTGCGTTACTAGTGTAGGTGGCAATTCTGGAAACATGTATGCAGGTTTAACTTTGTTAAATGAGAGAATAGTAATACAACCCGATTTGGACCTGTGTACGAAGATTGTAATGATGGTTTTGCACCATCTGCATGTAAAATTATGTGCATAAATGTCTGCAAGTACAATGCAATTAAGTAGGTGCCATTCCACATCTAGATGCTTGATGATTTATTTGTATTTTTATTTATTTTGTTTTGTGTTCCATAGAGCCATATGGGAACATATCCCTGGATATAGAACGAGTCAAGGTTTTTACAGATTATTGTTTTGTGCACAGATACATTGATCTTATCATTAGATTAAAGGAACTGTGAAGTTTAGCATATACCCTTACATATTAGTTAAGATACAGGACATATCTGAAAGAATATACAGTCTGGGTATTGTTCTTAAGTTATACAGGCATCATATACAGACATACATAAATTTGGGCATTGTATTAAGTTACACTGTGCTTACAGAGTATGATTAATCAATTGTAAAGGTCACACAGTAAGGTTTAAGCACAAACAAGAGATTCTATGCATTTTTGCTAAGAAATTCATCAATGCTGTAATAAGATTCATCTAAAAGGAACTGCTTCAGATTTTCTTTAAACTTTGGCATGTTTCCAACCAGTTCTTTAATGTGCAGTGAGAGGGCATTAAAAATCTTGGTGCCACTGTATAAAACCCCCTTCTGGACCATGCTTGTCGTTTTTAGCTCATAATGGATATCCAGTTTCCTTCGGGTGTTATAACTGTGGTATAAGCTATTGATTTTGAATAAGTTGCTATTTTTTGAAACAAAGCACATCAGGGAAAAAATATATTGGGCAGGTGTTGTAAGGATTTGTAAAGCTCTAAACAGATCCCTGCACCAGTGCCTAGGATGTACTCCACACATAATTCTTATTTCCCTAGTGTCGGAAATTATTCTTCAGACAAACGTTGCTGAGCTTAGCCTTCTGAACAGATCTTGAATATGGTGGTGCCACTTCATTTTGCTATCTATATGCAGACCCAAGAATTTGGAGGACTCAACCTTCAAAATCTCGTACTCACCACTTTTTAGGTTCATTTCATTATTAACATTTGTGTTAGAAGAGAAGTGAATGTAATTTGTCTTTTTTAGTTTGACTGTAAGGCCATTGGTTTCAAACCAGTTTGTCAAATCTGCAAAAGCTTAATTTGCAGCCTCATTTGACACATTCCCTGAGAGATTATTAACTGATAAAGTGGTGTCATCAGCAAACATGAGTATTTTCCCATATTCTGTACATAGTGCTAAGTGATTTATAAATATTAGAAAGAGCTGTGGGCCCAATACTGAGCCTTGAGGTACTCCTGCAGTAATGGAGCCCCATTCTGAAGATACCTGGCCACCATGCGGTCCTTCCACGATTACTTTCTGCTTTCTACCACACAGATAGGATTCAAGCCCCGTGCCTACGATTCCACCCATTCCTAGGGTCTTGGCTTTACTCAAGAGAATATGGTGACTTACACTGTCAAAAGCTTTTGACAGGTCACAAAATATTCCAACCATCATCATATTATCATATTATTATTTATGGCTTCCATAACATTGTCAGCAAAGGCATGTATTGCATCCACGGTTGATACCCATTTCCGAAAGCCAAACTGGCTACTGCTGAGGATGTTATATTTACTAAGATGCTCAACCATTCTGCTATGCATCAATTTCTCTAGTACCTTGGAGAAAACTGAGCATAATGAAATTGGTCAATAGTTTGTAGCCTCAGTCTTTTCTCCCTTTTTATAAATTGGTCGTATAAGCCCTTATTTTAGCCTGTCGGGAAAAACACCTCCTCCCAATGACATATTACTAATATGGCAGAGGACTGTACTTATTTCTTTACAACAGTATTTCAGTAACTTGCTGGAAATGTTGTCAACTCCAGCAGAATTTTTACATTTTAAAGACATAATTATTTTTCTAATTCTATCACTGTAGTTTTTCGAAGATGCATGTCATCTATATTGTTAGTTAAGCTGTTATGCAAGTATTCTATAGCTTTTTTTACAGAACCCTGGCATCCCATTTGGTTGGTGACTGTTAGGAAATGATTGTTAAAGATATTAGCCACCATTTCGGGAGCATCCACCGAAAGGCTCCCAGTTCTTAAGCTAATCACTTCCTTGGCAGATAGGCTTTTCCCTGTCTCGCTTTTAACATATTTCCATATGGTTTTCATTTTGTTATTTGGTTTGTCAATTTACTTTTTTAGATACATACTTTTAGATTTCTGGATCACCTTCCTTAATATCTTAGAGTACACTTTATACTGCCCCATCACTGCAGTATTGTTAGATTGTCTGGCTGAGGCATACAATTCTCTTTTTGTTTTACATGAAATTTTGATGCCCTGGGTAATCCAGGGCTTAAATGCAGGGTTACACTGATTTTCTCAGACTCTTTTAGTTGGAAATACCTCCTCAAAAAGATTTGATGTTAAATTAATAAATACATTAAATTTTGTGTTGACATCTGCTGAGCTGAATGCTTCAGACCAGTCAACTAACTGTAGCTTCTGCCTGTGTGTCTCCATTGTTTCTTTATTTATTGGTCTCACATTTTTCCAGATAGCTTTTGGCTTTCTGTTAAGATTTAAATGGGGGATTCTCAGAAATATAGCATCATGGTCTTACAGCCCATTTAGGACTTGACTGTCTGTCAAGCCACTGTGCCTAGACTTATCAACAAACACATTATCAATTAGAGTACTGGAGTGGTCAGTTACCCTCATGGGAAATTCAACTACTTGCATTAGATTCTAACAGCTCATTAGTTGCTCCAGCTCCATTCTGTCATCACTTTTATTCAGGAAATTTATATTAAAGTCGCCTAGTATTATGACTGAAATGTTTTTTCTGTACAATTTTGATAACATTGCTTCAATCTGTTTGAGAAAGATTCCAAGATTCCCTGCAGGTGCTTTATAAATTGATAATATGACTACTGATACACTATTTGTTGCCAGTGCTATACCAAACACTTCAAAGTGCTGCTCAATACAAAATTTGCTTACATCAAGAGTTCTAATTACTACATTATTTCTAACATAAATCACTGTTCTGCCCCTCTCCATGTTGGATCTGCAATATTGAGATGCTAAACTGAATCTGTCTAAGCACAACATCTAAATACCACAAGTGACATGATGTTCAGTGAAGCATACTATATTTGGTTGCTTTTCTGTTTCAATATCATTTATGTTTATTAGTAGGTGGTCTACTGAATTTTTATGTCATCTTATTCCAATGTTGTGATAGAAAATTGTGAGTGGTTTAGTCTTTCTTAAATCTGCAGCATTTTTACGATTAGGCTTACTTGGTATCAGGGTACGTTCACTGTGGACATGTAGGCCTACTGTTGCTTTGAGCTTCGGAACTTCTGCTATATCCTCTTCCTCTACATTGAAGGATACCAAAAATCCTCCTGCAGCCTGGAAGTTATCTTTCTTCTTGACTGCTTCACCACTTTTATGGTCGCTGCTGGAGAGTGTGAACGTGTGTTTGATACATTCCCTCAGGTGACAAACGAAGACTGATTTGTCATGATCAGATAGCTATATGGAAATTGGATCAATGAATTTACCGGGCAGTCGAAGTGTTTCATCGTGCATGAACTCCACTGACAGTGAATCCAAGACCAGTTGGGAAGTGGTGTGAAGACCAAGTAAGACTACTGGCAAAGCAGTTATGTAACTTGTGTCATTATACATCAATGCATCTTTTAAAAATTGATGCCGACATGAGATCATGCCATTGCCTGCTGGTTGCTAACTGTTTATCCTGCAATGAAGAGCACTGCATAACTTACTGAGTTGACTAACTTACTCGGACTCAAATTGTCAGCTGCATTATGTGGTGATGTGCAGCAGACAACTGAAGTGTACAACCTAATTTCCGACAAAAGCAAAAGCTAATGTTCATGCCGATATGCCAATCGGGTCAGTGACATTCTTGACATAGGGTAAGCACCTATTTGGATGCCCTTTGTTGGTTTAATACCTACCTTGCTTTCTTTTGTTTGTTTAAATGTCTGTGTGGATCAATTTATGGTTATAACCATTGGCCAAATACACTGTTTGCAGCCTATTGAGCATAGGTGTTCTGTTCTGGGCCTGATTTAGCTGCTGTGTGCAGATGGCTACAGAATCGATGATTGATTTCTTCTGTAATGTGTGGTGGGTGGAATCAGCAAGCAGTTACCTTTTCTTATGTGTAGGCTTCTAATATACTCTATGTCCTACCGTGCCAACTGTTGTCCTATATACTTTCACATCTAGGAATGGAACTGCACCATTCTTCTCTACTTTGAGCATGAACTGGGTCATCCTGTGCATTTTCTTCAAATATTTGTGAAACCTATGTAGCTCTGTCTCATTGTGGGGGCCATATACTAAATGTACAGTCCACATATATAAACCAGTAGTGTGGGCATAAAGAAATGGAACAAAGTGCCATTGCTTCATAGGCCTCCATAAACCAATATATTTTCTTGCAAACATGTTTATGATAGAAAAAAATAAGAAAAATGACCTAGCTTGCATTTTCTGTAATCTAGCTAAGTCTTTCATTAGTATATGTGATAATATTCTACCAGAGAAACTAAAATATTAAGGCACTGAACTTATTTACCTTGGATGGATATTTTGAAAATGAGTCTTCAATTTGATTAAGGTATGCAAATTATCATGATACTTGATGATTTTGTTTTACCATATTCTGTTGGCTTTTTAATATTTAATTATGTTAGATTTCCTTTTTTATTAACATTTCTAAGTTACATTAAACTCAAAATTTAATGCACCTTTCAAGATGCATAATGAGCGAAGTGAACACACCTTCTTTAGGTGGCATCTTTATATTACACAGAATACTGTCATCACTAACAGCAGATGGCATTAGTTGTGCACGACCACTTTCCTTAATATTACACAGACTTCTGATTCCAGCATCCAGATGATTAAAAACATAACTTATTACGTGTTAAGAGCAAAGGACAATTGCAGCTGTGGGATGGTTAAGGAACATAATAATAGCTTTATAATGCTTCAGTGCAAGCCCTTGCCAATTCAAAATATGCATGTACATTCATTGTGAATTTTCAGTATATATACTCTAGTGAATTACAGCTCCAGCATCTAGTCCACCCTTCCACTAAAACACTTACACCTCGAAGCATCAAAGCTCAAGGCTTCAGCCCGTGACAAAACTATGAACTGGCAGTCAACTGCAAGCAGTGCCAGGAGCATCACATATAGCTACCTCACACTTACAGTACCATCAGCAACAAAACCAGTAGCTTAAATATACATTGACATAGTAACCTCAACATCAACAGTGTAGGAGAAGACAGATTACTACTTACCATAAAGAAGACACATCAAGCTGCAGACAGGTGCATTTAAAAGACATTTGGAGCCTTCATCAGTAAAAGAGACACACACCATTCACACACACAAGCTAGCACACTTCATGCACACATGACTGCTAACTCCAGCATTTTGGGCCAGAGTTCATTTGGCATTATGACATTTTGGCACTTGGCATTCTAGCCCAAGATGCTGAAGTTGGTGGTCATGTGTGCATGAGGTGTGCTTGCTTGGTAATGTGAATTGTGTGTTTCTCTCTTTTACTGATGAAGGCTGTGGCTGAAAGCTTTATGTAAGTATCTTTAATTGTGCCTGTCTGCAACGTGACATGTCTTCTGTACAGTAAGTACCAATCAGTGTTTTCCAACATTGTTGATAGTCCTACTTGGAGTTTCCTTTCTTTAATCTGAACATCAAGTTAACATCACCACACACTGAGGTGACGAAGTCATAGCATGGTGATAGGCAACTATACAGGTGAGGGTAGTAGCATGTACTCAAGGTATGAAAGGGCAGTAGATTAGCAAAGTTGCCATTTGTAATTAGGTGATTCATGTGAAAAGGTTCCAACATGATTATGGCTGCACGATGGGAATTAATAGACATCATGGAATGGTAGTTGGAGCTAGATGCATGGGACATTCCATTTCATAAACTGTTAGGGAATTCAGTGTTCTACAATCCACAGTGTCAAGAGTGTGATGAGAATACCGGATTTCAGACAGTATCTCTTCACTTAACGACCGAGGGCAGCGGCTTTCTGTAGAGTCGTCAGTGCTAACAGAGAGGCAACACTACATCAAATAACCACAGAAATCAATGTGAGATGTACAACAAACATATCCGTTTGCTATTAATGAGCTGTGGCAGCAGACAGACCCCATGATTGCCTCTGCTAACGGCTTGATATCGCCTACAGTGCATGTTCTGGGCTTGTGGTCATATTGGTTGGACCCTGAAGACTAGAAATCTGTGACCTGGTCAGACAGGTCACAACTTCAGTTGCTAAGAGCTGATGTTAGGGTTCAAGTGCGCCACAGAACCCATGAATCATGGACACAAGTTGTCATCAAGGCAGTGTGCAAGCTGGTGGTGGTTCCGAATGGTGTAGGCTATGTTCACACGGAACAAACTGGCTCCTCTGGTCCAACTGAACTGGTCATTGACTGAAAATGGTTATGCCTGGCTACTTGGAGGCCATTTGTAGCCATTCATGGACTTCATGTACCCAAACGACAATGGAATTTTTATAGATGGCAATGCACCATCTCGCTGAGCCACAACTTGTCATGATTGGTTTGAAGTACATTCTGGACAGTTTCAGGTTTTGGTTTGGTCACCGAGAGATAACTTGATGTGAATACCATTTAAAATTTATGAGACACAATCAAGAGGTCAGTTTGTGCACAAAATCCTGCACGGTGACACTTTTGCATTATGGACAGCTATAAGGCCAGTATGGCTCAATATTTCTGCTGGGGTTTTCCAATGACTTGTTGAGTCCATGCCACATCTAGTTGCTTCATTACGTCAGGCAAAAGGTGGTTTGACATGATATTAGTAGGTATCCCATTACTTTTTTTGCCTCAGTGTAAAGTCATATCATACCCCTGTGACTGGATATATGTTTATTTATGTGTGTGTGTGTGTTTTGCAGACATAGTCCAAGAACAAAGACCAGTAAGACTGCATGAAATGATGTTACTTCACAATAATGTCCATCCAAATTCTGCTAGACGGACACGAAACAGAAAATAGGAGATGGGTTGGGAAGTCATTCCACACCCATCTTATTCACCTGATCTTGCACCTGCAGATCGTCATCTTTTCCACACACTATCAACGAGCTTTTACGAAACTTCCTTTCTGGATGAAAAAGTGCTCTGGACATGGCTTGTTGAGTTCTTTGTCTCAAAACAATGTGACTTTTACAGTCATGGACTTGGAAAGTTACCACAGTGTTGACAGACTATTGTAAACAATGAAGGAGAATATATTATTAATTACTAAAGTCTCTGTTACGGGTATCTATTGCGTTTATTAAATTTCTGGAAAAATGTTATGAAATTTTGCACAATCCGAGCTAGGCTGTGATTTCCTACACTTATGCCATAGATTAGAGAGTTGTAGTGCTCCCCAAAAAGGATCAAGTGTGCACTATACATCAGAGGCAGCTACCCAAGAAGCTGACTGTGTGGGGTGCACACAAGGGATTTTTGGCTTAGGTGACTTTCCATTCAATTCACATAATTATAGATGTAGTACACTCAGAAGTGTCAGTCACTAATACTCAGTGTAAGGTCAAAATAAATGCCTCCTGCTGATGAGAGTGTTAAAAGCCTAGTGGTTAACTGCCGAAGCATTCACAACAATGTGCTAGAGTTTGAAGTGCTTCTAAAAAGCACCATGGCTCACATAACTTTAGGCCTCGAAAAAAAAACCTGAAGATGTCAATAGTGAGATCTTTGGTGAAAATTTGAATGTATACCAGAGGGATAGGGAAATGGAGAATGGAGGTGATGTATTAGTCACAGTTGACAAACAACTCAAATTCACCATGATAGAAATTGATGCTGTAAGTGAGACTGTCTGGGCAAGACTCAGTATCAAAATTATGATATGGTCCATCTGTCGACCACCAGGCTCACCTCCTGATGTAAGTGAAAACTTTGGAGAAAATCTTAGTTCACTTGTACATAAGTTCCCTACTCATACTGCAATCATGAAAAAGACTTTACATCTAACAAACAACTGGGATAATTATAGTTTTGTTAGTGATGGGTGTGACATCTTGTGAAACATTACTAGATACCGTCTCTGAAAATTGCCTAGAACCGGTAGTTAAGAACCCCAATCATGTTGTTGTTGTGGTCTTCAGTCCTGAGACTGGTTTGATGCAGCTCTCCATGCTACCCTATCCTGTGCAAGCTTCTTCATCTCCCAGTACTTACTGCAACCCACATCCTTCTGAATCTGCTTAGTGTACTCATCTCTTGGTCTCCCTCTATGATTTTTACCCTCCACGCTGCCCTCCAATGCTAAATTTGTGATCCATTGATGTCTCAGCACATGTCCTACCAACCGGTCCCTTCTTTTTGTCAAGTTGTGCCACATACTCCTCTTCTCCCCAATTCTATTCAATACTTCATCATTAGTTATGTGATCTACCCATCTAATCTTCAGCATTCTTCTGTAGTACCACATTCCGAAAGCTTCTATTCTCTTCTTGTCCAAATTATTTATCGTCCATGTTTCACTTCCATACATGGCTACACTCCGTACAAATACTTTCAGAAACGACTTCCTGACACTTAAATCTATACTCAATGTTGACAAATTTCTCTTCTTCAGAAACGCTTTTCTTGCCATTGCCAGTCTACATTTTACATCTTCTCTACTTCGACCATCATCAGTTATTTTGCTCCCCAAATAGCAAAACTCCTTTACTACTTTAAGTGTCTCATTTCCTAATCTAATTCCCTCAGCATCACCCGACTTAATTCGACTACATTCCATTATCCTCATTTTGCTTTTGTTGATGTTCATCTTATATCCTCCTTTCAAGACACTGTCCATTCCGTTCAACTGCTCTTCCAAGTCCTTTGCTGTCTCTGATAGAATTACAATGTCATCAGTGAACCTCAAAGTTTTTATTTCTTCTCCATGGATTTTAATACCTACTCTGAATTTTTCTTTTGTTTCCTTTACTGCTTGCTCAATATACAGATTGAATAACATAATGGAAATATATTGGATCCAATGGCAAAAACAGACCTGACCTCTTTCAGGAATTTCATATTGAAATTTGTATCAGATACCATGAGAAATTATAGTGACAATGAGTACCAAATTAAAAAATGGCAATTAAAACAAGCAAAAAGATTTATATCTTCCATATTTGTTCAGCAAACTGGACAGAGAAACGGTAGTATCATATCTCAATGAAACTTTTAGGTCAGAGTAGGAGCATATAGAGACGCAATGGCTGAACTTTAAACAAATAGTTGACCAAGCACTGGATAGATGTGTATCCAGTAGAACAGTTCATAATGGGAGAGATCCTCCGTGGTATATAGTCACTGTAAAGGAATTCCTAAAGACTACTGAACAATATGTATAAAACAAAGCATAGGACTGCAGATATTAACTCTAACAAATTTGGTGATGAATGGAGCAATGCATGAAACCTTCAGTGAGTACTGCAGCAGATTGTTGTCGAATAATCTTTCACAAAACCCAAAGAAATTATGGCTAGATGTTAAGGCTGTTAGTGGCGCCAAAGTTAGTGTCCAGCCACTCAGTCATGGAGAAGGCAGGAACTGCAATTGATAGCAGCAAAGCAAAAGTAGAAGTGCTTAACTCTGCCTTCAAATATTTCTTTCCAAAGGAAATCCCGATAATATTGCTCCAACTTAATTTTCATGCTGCTGAAAATATGAGTGAAACAGATATTAGTATCAGCGGCATTGAGAAACAGCTGAAGTCATTAAAAATGAACAAATCTCCATGGCCCAATGGTATTCCTATCAGATTCAACACACAATTCATGGCTGTGTTAGCTTGTCTATTAGCTGTAAACTATAGTAGATCCATGAGGCAAAAAGCATGCCCAGCAGCAAGAAGAAAGCACAGTTCACACATGGGTACAAGAAGCATACCAGTAGCACAAATGATCCACAAAACTACCGCCCAGTATCCATTTGTTGTAGAATCTTGGAATATTTTCTGAACTCAAACACAATGAAGCATCTCGAATGGAATGGCCTCCTCTATGCCAACCAGCGTGGAATTTGAAGGCATAGATGATATGAAACCCAGCTCACACTTTACTCACATGATATGCTGAAAGATATAGATTAAGCCAGTCAGGTAGATGCAGTATTTCTGAGTTTTGGAGAGGCATTTGACTCGGTACCACACCTATGCTTATTATTAAATGCATGTTCATATGGGGTATCAGACAAAATATACAATTGGATTGAGGATTTGGTAGGGAGGACACAGAATATTATCTTAGATTGGAGAGTCATTGACAGATGAAGAAGTAATTTTGGTTGTACTTCAGGGAAATGCCTTTGCTGCTCATATTGTACACTAATGATCTTGTGCGTGCTCTTAATAGTCACCTCAGACTTTCTGCAGACAATGCAGTTATCTATAATGAAGTGCAGTCTGAATGAAGCTGTACAAATATTCAGGCAGACCTTGATAAGGTTTCAAAGTGTTGAAATCATTGCCAACTTGCTTTAAATGTTCAAACATGTAAAACTGTGCACTTCAGAAAACAAAAAAAACATAGCATCCTACAAATGTAATATCAGTCACAGTTTCAATTTGTAAATTCATACAAATACTTGAGTGCAACAATCACATAGGCTCAGTTGTGGGTAAAGCAGGCAGAATACTAAAGAAATGAAATCAATCTACAAAGGAGATTGCTTACAAATCACTCATGCAACCCATGCTAGAACATTGCTCAAGTGAGTGCGACCATACCAAGTAGGATTAGCAGGGTACGTTGAACATTTACATAGAAGGGCAGTACGAATAGCTGCAGTTTTCTTTGACATGTGGGAGTACCTCAATGAGATGTTGAAAGAATTGAACTGGGAGATCCTTGAAGATGACAAAAACTACTCTGAGAAAATCTACTAACAACATTTCAAAAACCAGCTTAAATGATGACATTAGGAATATACTACAACCACCTACATATTGCTCACCTAGGTACTGGATTAATTACAGCAAGCAAAGACATTTAAAAAATCATTTTCACCCATGCTTCATATGGGAATGGAATGGTAAGAAGCCCTAATAATTGATACCATTATGCAATTCACACTGGTTCGCAGGCTATAGATGTAGATAAAAGATAAAGTATGTAGCACCATAACAGATGAGGGCACAAACTTTTGCATTGTTTTTAGATAGTTCCAGAGGCAAAATATTGCTGATTAACAAAAAGACAATGGTGCAATTGGTGATTATTGTGATGATCTGAAATCTATAAATGCCTTTAGTATATTAGAATCAGTAAGTGAAATGGAAAGTACTGAACAAGAGATAGTATTGCTCCCTCACCAATGTTGTGTGAGTCATACATTAAATTTGATTGCTGTGAAAGATACTGGCTCTGAAAATACAAAATTCAAAAAGGATTCATGGAACTCCATAGCAAAGTGCTCCAAGCTTTGGAAAAAACAGAATCAGTCAACACAAGTTGCAAGCCATAACAAAGATACTTGTGGGGTCTATTTGTTATCACCTGTAATTATGAGATGGATCTCAATATATGACACTGTCCAATAGTTCTGCAAATTGATGGAGAGTGACAGTGAAAAAAACTGACAATTGCAAACAGTTTACATTACATTATGTTACATTACATTAATACTTGTTCCATAGACCATGAATGCGACATTTTGTAATGATGTGGAATGTGTCAGTTTAACATAAGTTATCTTTACACAGTATAAATATTTTTATTATTACTACTTACAGTCAATACTTCATATATAAAAACTCATCTGTTGAGTGGAGGGGGTTGTCATTCAGAAATTCTATTAATTTGTTTTTAAATGTTGGTTGGCTATTTATCAGACTTTTAATGATATTTGGCAAATGATCAAAGATTTTTGTGGCAGTATAAGTCACTGTTTTCTGTGCCAAAGTCAGATTTAACCCAGAATAGTGAAGATCATCCTTTCTTATAGTATTGCAGCTGTGCACTTCGCTATAATTTTTGAATTGGGATGGGTTATTAATAACAAATTTCCTAAGTGAATATATGTGTTGCGAAGATGCTGTGAATATCCTGAGTTTCTTAAATAAATATCTTGGAGGTGATCTTGGGTGGGCTCCAGGTATTATTCTGATTACATGCTTTTGTGCAAATGAGTACTTTTTCTCTTAATGAAGAATTACCCCAAAATATGATGGCTTACAAAAGCAGTGAATGAAAATGGGCACAGTAGGCTAATTTACTGGTACGTTTGTCATCAAAATTAACCCTAATAGCGTAAGTAGCAGAATCTGTTTCAGCAGATCATCAATGTGTTTCTTCTAATTCAGTGTCTCATCAATGCACACACCCAGAAATTCTGTATTTTCTGACTTATAAGCAATAGACTTGTGTTCAAAGTCTATATTTATCAATGGTGTTGAGCCATTTACTGTACAGAATTGTATGTACTGTGTTTTCTCAAAATGTAGCAAGAGTCCATTTGCAGAGAACCATTTAATAATTTCCTAAAGGACATTATTTACAATTTCCTCATACGATTCTTGTTTGTTGGGTGTGATTACTGTATTTGTATCATCAGCAAAAAGAACTAACTTTGCGTCCTCACAATATAGAGTGAACATATTAAGAACAATAAGGGGCCCAAGGCTGAACCCTGTGGGGTTCTTGATACCTCCCCAGTTTGAAGACTCTGCTGATTTTTTCAGACTGCCTGTACTGTTAATGTCTACCTTCTTCATTCTTCCAGTTAAATATGAATTAAGGAATTTGTGCACTGTCCAATCATACCACAATACTTCAGCTTACGTAAAAGAATTTCATGATTCACATAGTCAAAAGCCATTGAGAGATCAGAAAATATCCCATTCAGAAAATATCCCAATGGGTGATGTTCAGTTATTCAAAGCATTTAATACCTGATCAGTGAAAGCATATATATCATTTTCTGTTGAAATGCCTTTCTGGAAACCAAAGTTACATTGTGTAAGTATTTCATTTTTACAAATATGTGATGCTACTCTTGAATACATTACTTTTTTAAGAATTTTGGATAAATCTGTCAGAAGTGAGACTGGGTGATAGTTGTTAGCATCAGACCTATCACCCTTTTAAGCAAAAGTTTAACAGTAGTGTACTTCAGTCTATCTGGAAAAATGGCCTGTTTCAGTGAGCTACTACATATGTGGCTGAGAATCCTATTTGTTTGTTGGGAACAAGCTTTTAGTACCCTGTTGGAAATGCAATCAATTCCATGTGAGCTTTTACTTTTGAGTGAATTTATTATTTTCCTAATTTCAGTAGGAGAGGTGGGTTGAATTTCAGTTTTATCAAATTGTATAGGTATTCCAATACTGCCTTGGATTGTCTGATGTATAGCTGGATCCTATTTTCTCTAAAACACTTAAAAATGGCTATCAAAATGATTACTTCTGCTGGCTTTTTGTTAACAAGATTTTCATTGAGTTTGATAGGAATGCAGTCCTTCTGTGCCCATTGCACAACTAACCTTTGAGGAAATTTCTTTCCTTAGATAATATTGTGACATAATGAGTTCACTGACACAGGCTCTGATATTTCTACAGTGTGAATACAACATGTTCATGTGTTTCCTTCTCCCAGTTTGAAACAAAAGCTGCATAAGTTATCCACTAAACTGACACAGTGCAGACCTCTGCCTGACACAGTCCTTCTGGGATTGCACACGAGCTTTGAACATGCATCTGAAAATAAAGATCTAATCCTGTCTGCATGCTTTCATCAAAAATGCAGAACCATCTGTATGAATCTAGCACATACCTTGAAAGATGGCAGTTGTAACACTGCATGTGGTCAATTTATACTTTTGGGAATGACAGTTGAGAAATGTAATTAGTTGGAAAACATGTCACTTGGTGTAGAATTTTATTACAATAAGCATGGTAGAAACAATATAACGATTGGTGTATGTAGCATGGAGATACAGAAGTTTTAATTAAGTGAGTCTTGCAGAACTGATTCAGAACTGATCGGATTGCGGTGATGCTGGATAACGTGTTTGGTAGCAGATGCAGATGACATACCCTAACATTGCCAGTGAGCATTGTGGGCGAAGCCAGCAAGGGCTGTAAAGTGCAGCAGCAGGGGCACGCACTCTGTGAAAAGACTTGAAATGAAAGTTCAGACACAGTTATTGAGGGTGGACACTCTTTCACTTTGGTTCCTGTGGCCCTGTGGCCAAGTCCATCAGCGAACCCAGTTAAAAGGAAAAAAAGGAAAAATAGTCCACCTTACACTTTATTGTGACAGGCAGTAGAGACTTCTATATTTATTTAAAAAATCCTTAAGAGTTTTTTTTTTCATGTCTGTGAATAGTAGAGAATCACATAATTACAAGCAGAGATAATATTTGATAAACTGTAGTGTCTGATGTTGCTGTCACCAAGGATTGTGAGCAATGGGGTGGCATGCCATTGTCAGGAGAAATACGGCTCAATAGTTGAACAGGACAAACATGTGCTGAGGATTGCTCTGTCTTAATTGTACAC
This sequence comes from Schistocerca serialis cubense, assembly GCF_023864345.2. Taxonomy (NCBI): domain Eukaryota; kingdom Metazoa; phylum Arthropoda; class Insecta; order Orthoptera; family Acrididae; genus Schistocerca; species Schistocerca serialis. Next base: position 11,165,738 of record NC_064644.1, read on the forward strand.
TCAGCTCTGGTGATCCGCATACTGTGCTAGTACTGTGATCTACGTGAAGTCATACAGGCAGTGAACTGTAAGTATGTGTTTGAAGTATGTTTCTGCTGCTGACAAACTACTGAGGTTTAGACACTGGTAGTCAATGAGTGAAGCTTATAACAGGTGCAATACGTCACTCCTGTGTGTGAAAGCAGGTTGAGCATGGCATACTGGCAAGCTTTTAACTACTCAAGTCTTGTGGTATTGTCATCGCCAATGACCCTTTGCTTGCAAGTAGCAACTAGTGGGCTTCATTGACTTGGAGGATATATATATATTTTTTTTTACAGTTTTCCTAACTATTCTGTCGAGGTGCGAGAAATCCTGCGTGGGAAAGAGTGTTAATTGCAGCTTTCCAACATAGATTGTCTGTGTTCTAATATTTATAAAACATAAACTTGTATGTGAGTGAAGTCTTGTGTGTGGCTTTGTAGCACCAGTATCAGCACACTCCCATTTGAGCAAGCTCTGTGAATTATGGTAGGTGCCATCCTTGAATTAGTTCCAATGCAATGATGAGTGTACAACCACTTAATTTGAGAACACTGGGCCTCTACAATACAGTTCCACTAGAATTAGTTTTTATTTATTGGTAGTTGTATTCAAATCCCCCATGTGTGGTTGTGCTGAGATGTTAATTACACAGAATTCACATTTTGGATCACCTCATACTAATAATTGCACTAGGGGTAAGGTCAGGTTAGTTTGACAGGTGGATATATTGCGGCTGGCTTGCAAGGACGCAGAACTGATAGGCAGGTCAGTACCAACGTAGAGCTACACATCACTCTAAACTGCTGCCTACTGTGACAGTGAGTTATGTCCAACAGGATGTTGTCAAGTAGGGTTTGTCATTTCATACTCCTTCAGAGTAGGCCGATATGATTTTGTTGTGTTCAGCACCAACACATTGGTTAGATTGACAGTGTAAATGAATGTGACTTTTGAGAAGATATGGAAATGTTACAGTCTGTGTAGCCGAGGGAGATATGGTGGAAGCTGTGTTGCAAACAACAACTGTGAAGAGACATTGCTAGGTATGAAGCAGAAATACTAGAGGACAGGAGGGACATTTTTTGTGCTTTGAATACATGAAGTAAGTGTGATCTGAAATACACTTACCACACATGCACAATAAGACGTCAATTTTTACAGAATTCTTGAACAGATGTACAGAAGCTCAATGTGTTTCCCACACTCAAGACCCTATTTGTTAAATATAATACAGGCATAGCAACTAGTGCACGGTAGAGAGAGTTGTATGGTGTGTTGTACTGAGTGTGATGAGGGCAAATTGGAATGTGAAACATTTGAAAAACAACTTTTTTCGAAAATGAATAAGCAGTTCAACTGAGATGCACTGTGGTAGAAGGGGCTGCGGACAATGTATTTAGTTAGTGATTGATGTTAATAGTTGTTCCCTTTCTACATGTGTAGAGTTCATTGCATATTTACAGATAAGTTACTATTATACTTTCTTAAACTAAATGTAGTGATAAAGTTGTAACTGATAATGTTACTTGCTTTAGATGTATAGTAACTGGAACCATAAGTAAGTTACTTTTCTGGGGAAATAACTTTAACTGTAACGTAGCTGCTTTCAAAAAATAACTTTCCCAACTCTGTTGCTGAGTTTGAGCAAAATGATTGGTGGGCGGCATAAAATTATTTTGATTCCTAATGTTGTAATCATGTTAAAATTGATTTGCTACAAGTAAATTGGGGTTGATGTGTACAGAGGTAATCAGTTTATAAGTATATGATTGAGGAGCACAATATGCCTAAATGTTTTTGGAAGTAGACAACATGTTTTCTTGACTTTGATTTGTACATACTAATATTTCTAATGATAGGTTTTTGGAGTGTTAATATTCAAAAGTTAGTGATAAAATTGTCCTAAAATATAATTCTGTTGTTTATTACTGATTTGAAGTAGCGGATGTTCATGCTGCTTGCATTGTATAATATCACCAGTGAAAATTCTAGAGTATTTGATTTATTTGTGAGATATTGTGTATGTTAGACCCATGACAAGTTTTTATCAAATTGCATCCTAAGGATTTCCACACAGATAGCTTGTTGTAAAGTCTAGTATTTGTGATGGATTTGAAAATCATTCAACTTTTTTGTTTTGTTTTAAACTGTAGTAACTGAGGTTTTTTCACGCTTAATTTGAACCCATTTAAATTGAACCAGTAATCTTATTTTTCTAGGGTATTCATGATAGTTTAAAGAATCTGATCAATACTTTTAGTCTCAATGGCTGCAGATGAGGCAAATGCATATAAAACTGAGTGACAGTCAATACTGAGTGACAGATCGTTTACATTAAACAGAAGCCTAAGATTTGACATTGGGAGATTCCTTGTGAAACGATTCTGAAATCATAACTCTCTATATCTGACATTATAACCTCTCTTTGTCATTGATTAGTTAGGTAGGACATGAATCATTCTAATACAGTACCCCCAATTTTATAATTTTCCAGTTTAGAGCATAGCAAGCAATGGTTCACACTAGCAAAAGCATTCGATAGGTCTAAAACAATACAGTGGTTTGCAGGGAGTTGTTAGAGAGGAACTAATTGTGTCTACAAATTTGTAGACAGTAGATACTGTGCTTTTGCCTTTTTGAAATCCATACTGACTTTCAGAAATCGTATTAAATTTTGGTACAAAATTTTGAATTTGTATTGTGACAAAGTTTTCAAACATTTTATAGTGACCAAAGAAGGGAGTTTCCTATATTTTAGATACATTATTCTGCATGCATTAGGGTGTGGATCCCCCCATGAACCATGGACCTTGCCGTTGGTGGGGAGGCTTGTGCGCCTCAGCAATACAGATAGCCGTACCGTAGGTGCAACCACAACGGAGGGATATCTGTCGAGAGGCCAGACAAACGTGTGGTTCCTGAAGAGGGGCAGCAGCCTTTTCAGTAGTTGCATGGGCAACAGTCTGGATGATTGATCTGGCCTTGCAACATAACCAAAACGGCCTTGCTGTGCTGGTACTGCGAACAGGTGAAAGCAAGGGGAAACTACGGCCGTAATTTTTCCCGATGGCATGCAGCTTTACTGTATGGTTACATGATGATGGCGTCCTCTTGGGTAAAATATTCTGGAGGTAAAATAGTCCCCCATTCGGATCTCTGGGTGGGGACTACTCAGGAGGATGTCGTTATCAGGAGAAAGAAAACTGGCGTTCTACAGATTGGAGCGTGGAATGTCAGATCCCTTAATCGGGCAGGAAGGTTAGAAAATTTAAAAAGGGAAACGGGTAGGTTAAAGTTAGATATAGTGGGAATTAGTGAAGTTCGGTGGCAGGAGGAACAAGACTTTTGGTCAGGCGAAAACAGGGTTGTAAACACAAAATCAAATAGGGGTAATGCAGGAGTAGGTTTAATAATGAATAAAAAAATAGGAGTGCAGGTGAGCTACTACAAACAGCATAGTGAATGCATTATTGTGGCCAAGATAGACACGAAGCCCACGCCTACCACAGTAGTACAAGTTTATATGCCAACTAGCTCTGCAGATGACGAAGAAATTGAAGAAATGTATGATGAAATAAAAGAAATTATCCAGATAGTGCAGGGAGACGAAAATTTAATAGTCATGGGTGACTGGAATTCGGTAGTAGGAAAAGGGAGAGAAGGAAATGTAGTAGGTGAATATGGATTGGGGGGAAGAAATGAAAGAGGAAGCCGCCTAGTAGAATTTTGCACAGAGCACAACTTAATCATAGCTAACACTTGGTTCAATAATCATAAAAGAAGGTTGTATACATGGAAGAAGCCTGGAGATACTGACAGGTTTCACATAGATTATATAATGGTAAGACAGAGATTTAGGAACCAGGTTTTAAATTGTAAGACATTTCCAGGGGCAGATGATGACTCTGACCACAATCTGTTGGTTATGGACTGTACATTAAAACTGAAGAAACTGAAAAAAGGTGGGAATTTTAGGAGATGGGACCTGGATAAACTGACAGAACCAGAGGTTGTACACAGTTTCAAGGAGAGCATAAGGGAACAATTGACAGGAATGGGGGAAAGAAATACAGTAGAAGAAGAATGGGTAGCTTTGAGGGATGAAGTAGTGAAGGCAGCAGAGGATAAAGTAGGTAAAAAGACGAGGGCTGCTAGAAATCCTTGGGGAACAGAAGAAATATTGAACTTAATTGATGAAAGGAGAAAATATATAAATGCAGTAAATGAAGCAGGCAAAAAGGAATACAAACGTCTCAAAAATGAGATCGACACGAAGTGCAAAAAGGCTAAGCAGGGATGGCTAGAGGATAAATGTAAGGATGTAGAGGCTTGTCTCACCAGGGGTAAGATTAGATTAAATTAATACTAGTTCCATGGATCATGAATACGATATTTCATAATGATGTGGAACGAGTCGAATTTTCCAATACATGACATAATTAGGTTAATTTAACAACATATTTAAGTTAATATAACAACTTTATTTTTTTGTTTTTCTTTATTTTTTTTATTATTTTTTTTTTAATATTTTTGTTTTGTTTTTTTTTTTTTCTTAATTTATATCTAAAAATTCCTTTATGGAGTAGAAGGAGTTGTCATTCAGAAATTCTTTTAATTTCTTCTTAAATACTTGTTGGTTATCTGTCAGACTTTTGATACTATTTGGTAAGTGACCAAAGACTTTAGTACCAGTATAATTCACCCCTTTCTGTGCCAAAGTTAGATTTAATCTTGAATAGTGAAGATCGTCCTTTCTCCTAGTATTGTAGTTATGCACACTGCTATTACTTTTGAATTGGGTTTGGTTGTTAATAACAAATTTAATAAGAGAGTATATATACTGAGAAGCTACTGTGAATATCCCTAGATCCTTAAATAAATGTCTGCAGGATGGTCTTGGGTGGACTCCAGCTATTATTCTGATTACACGCTTTTGTGCAATAAATACTTTATTCCTCAGTGATGAATTCCCCCAAAATATGATGCCATATGAAAGCAATGAGTGAAAATAGGCGTAGTAAGCTAATTTACTAAGATGTTTATCACCAAAATTTGCAATGACCCTTATTGCATAAGTAGTTGAACTCAAACGTTTCAGCAGATCATCAAAGTGTTTCTTCCAATTTAATCTCTCATCAATGGACATACCTAAAAATTTGGAATATTCTACCTTAGCTATATGCTTGTGATTAAGGTCTATATTTATTAATGGCATCATACCATTCACTGTACAGAACTGTATGTACTGTGTCTTATCAAAATTCAGTGAGAGTCCGTTTACAATGAACCACTTAGTAATTTTCTGAAAGACAGTATTGACAATTTCATCAGTTAATTCTTGTTTCTCAGGTGTGATTACTATACTTGTATCATCAGCAAAGAGAACTAACTTTGCCTCTTCATGAATATAGAATGGCAAGTCATTAATATATAATAAGAACAACAAAGGACCCAAGACTGACCCTTGTGGAACCCCATTCTTGATAGTTCCCCAGTTTGAGGAATGTGCTGATCTTTGCATGTTACGAGAACTACTTATTTCAACTTTCTGCACTCTTCCAGTTAGGTACGAATTAAACCATTTGTGCACTGTCCCACTCATGCCACAATACTTGAGCTTGTCTAGCAGAATTTCATGATTTACACAATCAAAAGCCTTTGAGAGATCACAAAAAATCCCAATGGGTGGTGCTCGGTTATTCAGATCATTCAAAATTTGACTGGTGAAAGCATATATGGCATTTTCTGTTGAAAAACCTTTCTGGAAACCAAACTGACATTTTGTTAGTACTTCATTTTTACAGATATGTGAAGCTACTCTTGAATACATTACTTTCTCAAAAATTTTGGATAAAGCTGTTAGAAGGGAGATTGGATGGTAATTGTTGACATCAGATCTATCCCCTTTTTTATGCAAAGGTATAACAATAGCATATTTCAGTCTATCAGGGAAAATGCCCTGTTCCAGAGAGCTATTACACAGGTGGCTGAGAATCTTACTTATCTGTTGAGAACAAGCTTTTAGTATTTTGCTGGAAATGCCATCAATTCCATGTGAGTTTTTGCTTTTAAGCAAGTTTATTATTTTCCTAATTTTAGAGGGAGAAGTGGGTGAGATTTCAATTGTATCAAATTGCATAGGTATGGCCTCTTCCATTAACAGCCTAGCATCTTCTAATGAACACCTGGATCCTACTATATCCACAACATTTAGAAAATGATTATTAAAAATATTTTCGACTTCTGACTTTTTGTTCGTAAAGTTTTCATTCAATTTGATGGTAATACTGTCTTCCTCTGCTCTTGGTTGACCTGTTTCTCTTTTAATAATATTCTAAATTGTTTTAATTTTATTATCAGAGTTGCTGATTTCAGACATGATACACATACTCCTGGATTTTTTAATAACTTTTCTTAATATAACACAGTAGTTTTTATAATTTTTGATAGTTTCTGGGTCACTACTCTTTCTTGCTGTCAGATACATTACCCTTTTCCGCTTACAAGATATTTTTATACCCTTAGTAAGCCATGGTTTGTTACAAGGTTTCTTACGAGTATATTTAACTATTTTCTTGGGGAAGCAGTTTTCAAATGCATTTACAAAAATGTCATGAAATAAATTATATTTTAAATTGGCATCAGGTTCACGGTACACCTCATCCCAGTCTAACTGCTGTAGGCTTTCCCTGAAATTTGCAATTGTTAAATCGTTGACTGAACGTACTACTTTGGAGGACTGTTTAGTATTGCTGAATGGAGCTATGTCATATATTGTAACTAGCTGTGCACCATGATCAGAAAGACCATTCTCAACAGGCTGAGCATTTATCTGGTTAAACTTATCTTGGTCTATAAAGAAGTTATCTATCAGTGAGCTGCTATCCTTTACCACCCGAATAGGAAAATCAATAACGGGTGTCAAATTGAAAGAACCGAGTAATACTTCAAGGTCATTTTTCCTATTACCCTCTTTCAGAGAATCTACATTGAAGTCCCCACAAATAATAATTTGCTTCCCCCTGTCTGACAGATAGCACAACAAGGAGTCCAAATTTTTCAGAAATAGATGAAAATTTCCTGATGGGGACCTATATACAGTTACAATTATAAATGTGCCTTTATTTAATTTAAGCTCACAGCACATGCTTCTATATGTTTCTCTACACAAAACTTTTTTGTTTCTATACTTTTTGCACAATGATAACTTTTGACATATATGGCAACTCCTCCTTTCTCCATATTTTCTCTCATTACATGTGCAGAGAGCTTATAACCACTTACATTTACCTTATCCATATCAGTAACAATGTGATGCTCAGACAGGCATAGTATATCTATTTCATTCTCAGCTTCTAAATCTTCTAAACAAACCAGAAGCTCATCTACTTTATTCTTTAAACTCCCAATATTTTCATGAAATATACTTACATTATTTTTAATTATACTTTTATGAGAACCTTTCCTTATTCTAACATTTGCAGTACTCTCCTGTCTGAGTTTCTCATTGTGCTTAGGCCTAGTTCCTATACCAGTGGTCACATGGTGTTCAGAGAGGCAGATTATGTCAACTGGGTTGGGTGACTTTAATTCATCAATGCAATTACCTAGGACTGAGATACAACTTGGTGGAGATAAAATTTCTGGTGATTGGTGAAAATTTATAATTGATAGCTGTGATTGGTGATCCAATGTGCTAGAATTGTGCTGTTTAATTTCTTTCCTAAACTGAAGATTTGTTTCAATCCTGACCTCTCGTAGAACTTGACATCTTTCTGTCTTACCTATCCTAAAAAAGGTGCTGCTCCAACACCTGTAACCACTGGTATTTTACCATTCATGGCAGTGCCTCCCCCCCTTAAATTTCCTGCTATTACCCCAGCCAGTTTCCCCTTCCCTTTCCTGTTGAGATGTAGGCCGTGCCTGGTATAGTCCCACCTACTGAGATAGTCAACAGGAACCACCCGACCCAAGCAGCCGTTCCAACTCCAAATTAACTCTCCCAACAGAAGAGTTCAAATGAGGCCGGTCATGGCGTCTCAGGACAGATACAAATTCAACATTGGTGTGTCTCGATGCCGACGCAATCTTCACCAGGTCACACTCTATACTGTACCCAGGATCTCTGTCGATGCTGTTCCCTGGCCCTCCCACAATAACCACGGTGTCTTCCCTGGTAAATCCTTTACAGAGTGAACCTAAATCCTCTGTCACCTGATCCAGACTAGCACTTGGTTTGAAAAAATTTGTGACCTGGTATTCTGGTCCTAATTCCTCCTGCAGAAGTTGGCCTACACCTCTGGCATGAGAACTGCCTAACAACAAAACTTTCTTCCTTTTCGATGACTTTCCTACATTCTTTTTCAATTTCCTATTGAAAGTTTGTTGTGTCCTGTCTACACCTACCTCTGCTTGAGGCTCATCAGTTTCTAACTGAAGCAACAGGTCAAACTTATTTTTGACATTCACCACAAAACTGTCAGACTTAGTTCTAGGCCTGTTCCTTCTGCTACCTGTTGCCATTTCCCACCTCTCTTTGCCCTTCTCCCTCCTTAACCTCCCAGATCTTCCCTAGCCTGATCTAGCTCAGCCTGAAGGGCAGCAATTTTCCCCTCCTGTTCCACTATCTTCCTATCTCTGCTGCAAATCCTACATAACCACTGATGAGCCTGATCCACTTTCCCAACACCCACGCCACTGCAGTCCCCCCAGTGAAGAAAACTACTGCATCCATCACTTCTCACTCATGGCAAAAATAATACTTTAGCTAGAATAAATCAATTAAATTACCGAAAATCAAAAAAAAAAAAAAAAAAAAAAAAAAAACGTTACAAGAATTAAGCCTATTCACAAACGTGTATAAGCAAGTTTCTGATTTAAAATTCCGCTGTTTTTCTGAGATCTGTATTAAAACAACGAAGGTATACGCTATTTATTATATATTTCACTCGATGGATACTGCCTACAGGAAAATTAAAGAGACCTTTGGAGAAAAGAGAACCACTTGTATGAATATCAAGAGCTCAGATGCAAACCCAGTTCTAAGCAAAGAAGGGAAAGCAGAGAGGTGGAAGGAGTATATAGAGGGTCTGTACAAGGGCGATGTACTTGAGGACAATATTATGGGAATGGAAGAGGATGTAGATGAAGATGAAATGGGAGATATAATACTGCGTGAAGAGTTTGACAGAGCACTGAAAGACCTGAGCCGAAACAAGCCCCCGGGAGTAGACAACATTCCATTAGAACTACTGACAGCCTTGAGAGAGCCAGTCCTGACAAAACTCTACCATCTGGTGAGCAAGATATATGAGACAGGCGAAATACCCTCAGACTTCAAGAAGAATATAATAATTCCAATCCCAAAGAAAGCAGGTGTTGACAGATGTGAAAATTACTGAACTATCAGCTTAATAAGTCACGGCTGCAAAATACTAATGTGAATTCTTTACAGACAAATGGAAAAACTAGTAGAAGCCGACCTCGGGGAAGATCAGTATGGATTCCGTAGAAATATTGGAACATGTGAGGCTATACTGACCCTACGACTTATCTTAGAAGCTAGATTAAGGAAAGGCAAACCTATGTTTCTAGCATTTGTAGACTTAGAGAAAGCTTTTGACAATGTTGACTGGAATACTCTCTTTCAAATTCTGAAGGTGGTAGGGGTAAAATACAGGGAGCGAATGGCTATTTACAATTTGTACAAAAAGCAGATGGCCGTTATAAGAGTTGAGGGACACGAAAGGGAAGCAGTGGTTGGAAAGGGAGTGAGACAGGGTTGTAGCCTCTCCCCGATGTTATTCAATCTGTATATTGAGCAAGCAGTAAAGGAAACAAAAGAAAAATTCAGAGTACATATTAAAATCCATGGAGAAGAAATAAAAACTTTGAGGTTTGCCGATGACATTGTAATTCTGTCAGAGACAGCAAAGGACTTGGAAGAGCAGTTGAACGGAATGGATAGTGTCTTGAAAGGAGGGTATAAGATGAACATCAACAAAAGAAAAATGAGGATAATGGAATGTAGTCGAATTAAGTCGGGTGATGCTGAGGGAATTAGATTAGGAAATGAGACACTTAAAGTAGTAAAGGAATTTTGCTATTTGGGGAGTATAATAACTGATGATGGTCGAGGTAGAGAGGATACAAAATGTGGACTGGCAATGGCAAGGAAAGCGTTTCTGAAGAAGAGAAATTTGTTAACATCGAGTTTAGATTTAAATGTCAGGAAGTCGTTTCTGAAAGTATTTGTATGGAGTGTAGCCATGTATGGAAGTGAAACATGGACAATAACTCGTTTGGACAAGAAGAGAATAGAAGCTTTTGAAATGTGGTGCTACAGAAGAATGTTGAAGATTAGATGGGTAGATCATATAACTAATGAGGAGGTATTGAATAGGATTGGGGAGAAGAGAAGTGTGTGGCACAACTTGACTAGAAGAAGGGATCGGTTGATAGGACATGTGTTGAGACATCAAGGGATCACCAATTTAGTATTTGAGGGCAGCGCGGAGGGTAAACATTGTAGAGGGAGACCAAGAGATGAATACACTAAGCAGATTCAGAAGGATGTAGGTTGCAGTAGGTACTGGGAGATGAAGAAGCTTGCACAGGATAGAGTAGCATGGAGAGCTGCATCAAACATGTCTCAGGACTGAAGACCACAACAAACATAGGGTGTGGATTCTCTAAGATTTCAAAAGACCTATGTAAATATATAAAAAAATTGTTCTATAGTCATTAATCTAGATTTTTCAAGTTTTCACTACAGTTAACCTTCCTACTTTAAACTGAGTTCTCTCTATTTCTAACCATTTGTCCTTTTCCCTGCCTCTCATTATTACTTACAGCTTCTCACACAATCTCTTCTCCCTCTCTTTCATTTTGTGATTAATATACATGCCAGATATTGTATAAGACCTTAAATTAAATTTGCCAATTTTTTATGAAGCATGATATGTTAAGAATAAAAAATGTTGAAGTATACTGTTAACTCCTCATTACACAGTTAATAAAACATGAGTCTAATATTTATAAAACTTTATGCATATGGTCATCACATAATAGATAGTAAATGAAAGGCAACCCAGCTAATACAGCAAAACTCCTTGGTCAGTGGTGCTGCTCTATGCTGCAGGACTATCTCTGTGGCTGTTCAGTCTGAGTTTCTGCTGTATGCACATGTGTCTTTTTCACATATGGCTGTGGGCAATAAAGCATATGTATTTCACATTTTCTGCTTCAGTCATTTTACCGCGAGCATCCTCACCTGAATCCTCTGCCCATTGGTGACACCGCACCGAACATCAGCATCTACTGTGTATTATCCTGCAGTCTTTGTCTCACCTCATACATGAATGCAATGGAACCATCTCGCAACTGCCAGAGCAGCAACCTCAGTCAAAACAAATGTACGGTCAGCTGAGAACAACACTCTCAGACAAGCGGAAGTGGCCACATTTCTGTTGGGTTCATGTACATTTCCATGACAAAACACACAACTGTACATAACCTAGTGATCACTCAAATGAGAAGAGCTACCCAAGAAGGGCTCACCAGATCATTGCACCAGCACAAGTCACCAACCTTCTCAAAAAATGCCCCAAGCCAGCTGCACACCATTCCCATGTGAGGGCAGTAGAGTCTGCACTCTAGATAACACTTGTACTACCACAGCTTGTTAGCAAACATTGCCAGAAAGAACTTTATCCGTCTTCAAACTCAGTGTGGTGAGTAATTCACATACTGCAGTACAAGGAATCACATATTGAACTGTGGACCTGGATGCAGAAGACATATTCCTATGGCAGTTTTTCATCACCAGTGTCATCTAATCCCTGAGCTGGGGCTAATTTCCTCAGACATTTTCATCTCCCGATGTGGCACGTTGAACTGTTTACATCCCAAAACCAGACTTTCTGTAACCAGAATCATTGGTGCTCCACCACCATACACAAAGCGGCTTTCCACAAGCAAGGGATCACGAAGCATTTACTTCATTGACACATACAATCGTGGCTGATAGATTCCCTATGGTTGTCGGTTATCAGTGTTGAAATCGCAGCAGGTCACATCACACAAGAAACATTTTGCCTACATGAAGAGGATCACACCATATGTTATAAAATTTGCATGTCTGCAGGTGAGCTCACTGCTGCACATTCATACTTGGGACATCTTACTTGAGAACAGCCTCATCTTGCCAACATTGTCATTATGAACATTACAGTGGGTGTGGGGCAGCCTAAAAAAAAAAAAAAAAAAAAAAAAAAAAAAACTGCAGCATCTGTACCGTCATCAGGTTAGTATAGTGTATCCTTCTACAGATGTCTGTGCATCTACTGTGTATGTTCTCCTTACACCACTAGATTCACATGGGCTGTTCAGTCAGTGTTATCCACAGTGGAAGAGTTAATAATATTATCATCACACCAGACCCTCCAGTCTGTCTCAAGGCATGCGGGCTACTACTTGATAAATTGCATTTGGCCAAGTTGGCTGTAGATAAGCTATTACAACTTGTTATCAGCAAACCATCTGATAGTTCTTGTGTCTTGCCCATTTATCTTGCACCCAAAAAGGATGCTACATATATACATGCATTGATATCATGCTTTTAATGCCTGCACAATCACAGACACTTATACAATCCTGAATATTCAGAACTTTATTAATAATTTAGCAGGTACCTCTGTGCTTATTGTGTTGAACTGTAGAAAGATTTATCTGCAAATTCAAAAGGACATATAAAAGATGGCTATTATCACCCATATTCGTTTTCCAGCACTGCTTGGCTGGTGGCAATTGGTGACACAATGACTATGAGCCACTGCTATGCCCCACGGCTAAGCTGGTGGCAGTGGTTCTGAGTTTTCTGTTTCAGGGCAGGCTGACGTGATGCGAGGTCAAACTGTGGACCCTGTATAGCAGTCTGGATAGTGCCCTAAGTGACACAGTACCATGGTGGTAGTGCTGTGATACTAACGCCAGATGATTCCAGCACAAATGTGGGTTTGTTGTTTATACTCTCATGGGCTGTGCTTCCTTGGGCTTTACATGTTTTGAGGCACGTATACTAAATACTTCCATGGTCGCTGATGTGTAGCGGCCTCTGCCTTCTTCTGCTTGGTGCTGCTGCGTCAACTATTTGCATACTTCAGCTCCCTGGCTCACCGTGCAAAGTGTGATGGGTATGTTGTGTTTTGTGAAGCATAACATCCACACTCGACTGTGGCTGGATCTGCTGTAATCTACTTCTTACTTTGGAAGTTTATGACCAGATACAGTCAGTGCACTAGGTTGCCGTCACTCTTAACAAGACCTGGTCCCTCAGATCACCTTAACCAGACTATCCTTAAACATTGGAATGAAATATCCTCATGGCTGGCCCAATTGGCTCTGGTCCACTCATTCGAGATTACTTTTACCACCGAGTTCCCTTAAGCACTACTGGTTGTTGTTGTTGTGGTCTTCAGTCCTGAGACTGGTTTGATGCAACTCTCCATGCTACTCTATCCTGTGCAAGCTTCTTCATCTCCCAGTACCTACTGCAACCTACATCCTTCTGAATTTGCTTAGTGTATTCATCTCTTAGTCTCCCTCTACGATTTTTACCCTCCACACTGCCCTCCAATACTAAATTGGTGATCCCTTGATGCCTCAACACATGTCCTACCAACCGATCCCTTCTTCTAGTCAAGTTGTGCCACACACTTCTCTTCTCCCCAATCCTATTCAATACTTCCTCATTAGTTATGAGATCTACCCATCTAATCTTCAGCATTCTTCTGTAGCACCACATTTCAAAAGCTTCTATTCTCTTCTTGTCCAAACTATTTATCGTCCATGTTTCACTTCCATACATGGCTACACTCCATACAAATACTTTCAGAAATGACTTCCTGACATTTAAATCTATACTCGATGTTAACAAATTTCTCTTCTTCAGAAACGCTTTCCTTGCCATTGCCAGTCTACATTTTGTATCCTCTCTACCTCGACCATCATCAGTTATTATACTCCCCAAATAGCAAAATTCCTTTACTACTTTAAGTGTCTCATTTCCTAATCTAATTCCCTCAGCATCACCCGACTTAATTCGACTACATTCCATTATCCTCGTTTTGCTTATGTTGATGTTCATCTTATACCCTCCTTTCAAGACACTATCCATTCCATTCAATTGCTCTTCCAAGTCCTTTGCTGTCTCTGACAGAATTACAATGTCATCGGCGAATCTCAAAGTTTTTATTTCTTCTCCATGGATTTTAATATGTACTCTGAATTTTTCTTTTGTTTCCTTCACTGCTTGCTCAATATACAGATTGAATAACATTGGGGAGAAACTGCAACCCTGTCTCACTCCCTTCCTAACCACTGCTTCCCTTTCATGTCCCTTGACTCTTATAATTGCCATTTGGTTTCTGTACAAATTGTAAATAGCCTTTCGCTCCCTGTATTTTACCCCTGCCACCTTCAAAATTTGAAAGAGCGTATTCCAGTCAACATTGTCAAAAGCTTTCTCCAAGTCTACAAATGCTAGAAACGTAGATTTGCCTTTCCTTAATCTAACTTCTAAGATAAGTCGTAGGGTCAGCATTGCCTCACGTGTTCCAACAATTCTATGGAATCCAAACTGATCTTCCCAGAGGTCGGCTTCTACTAGTTTTTCCATTCGTCTGTAAAGAATTCACGTTAGTATTTTGCAGCCGTGACTTATTAAACTGATAGTTCGGTAATTTTCACATTTGTCAACACCTGCTTTCTTTGGGATTGGAATTATTATATTCTTCTTGCAGTCTGATGGTAGTTCACCTGTCTCATACATCTTGCTCACCAGATGGTAGAGTTTTGTCAGGACTGGCTCTGCCAAGGCTGTCAGTAGTTCTAATGGAATGTTGTCTACTCCCAGGGCCTTGTTTCGACTCAGGTCTATCAGTGCTCTGTCAAACTCTTCACGCAGTATCATATCTCCCATTTCGTCTTCATCTACATCCTCTTCCATTTCCATAATATTGTCCTCAAGTACATCGCACTTGTATAAAACCTCTATATACTCCTTCCACCTTTCTGCCTTCCCTTCTTTGCTTAGAACTGGGTTTCCATCTGAGCTCTTGATATTCATACAAGTGGTTCTCTTCTCTCCAAAGGTCTCTTTAATTTTCCTGTAGGCAGTATCTATCTTACCCCTAGTGAGACAAGCCTCTACATCCTTACATTTGTCCCCTAGCCATCCCTGCTTAGCCATTTTGCACTTCCTGTCGATATCATTTTTGAGACGTTTGTATTCCTTTTTGCCTGCTTCATTTACTGCATTTTTATATTTTCTCCTTTCATCAATTAAATTCAATATTTCTTCTGTTACCCAAGGATTTCTATTAGCCCTCGTCTTTTTACCTACTTGATCGTCTGCTGCCTTCACTACTTCATCCCTCAGAGCTACCCATTCTTCTTCTATTGTATTTCTTTCCCCCATTCCTGTCAATTGTTCCCTTATGCTCTCCCTGAAACTCTCTACAACCTCTGGTTCTTTCAGTTTATCCAGGTCCCATCTCCTTAAATTCCCACCTTTTTGCTGTTTCTTCAGTTTCAATCTGCAGTTCATAACCAATAGATTGTGGTCAGAATCCACATCTGCCCCAGGAAATGTCTTACAGTTTAAAACCTGGTTCCTAAATCTCTGTCTTACCATTATATAATCTATCTGATACCTTTTAGTATCTCCAGGATTCTTCCAGGTATACTACCTTCTTTTATGATTCTAGAACCAAGTGTTAGCTATGATTAAGTTATGCTCTGTGCAAAATTCTACAAGGCGGCTTCCTCTTTCATTCCTTCCCCCCAATCCATATTCACCTACTATGTTTCTTTCTCTCCCTTTTCCTACTGACGAATTCCAGTAACCCATGACTATTAAATTTTCGTCTCCCTTCACTACCTGAATAATTTCTTTTATCTCGTCATACATTTCATCTATTTCTTCACCATCTGCAGAGCTAGTTGGCATATAAATTTGTACTACTGTAGTAGGCATGGGCTTTGTGTCTATCTTGGCCACAATAATGCGTTCACTATGCTGTTTGTAGTAGCTAACCCGCACTCCTATTTTTTTATTCAATATTAAACCTACTCCTGCATTACCCCTATTTGATTTTGTATTTATAGCCCTGTAATCACCTGACCAAAAGTCTTGTTCCTCCTGCCACCGAACTTCACTAATTCCCACTATATCTAACTTTAACCTATCCATTTCCCTTTTTAAATTTTCTAACCTACCTGCCTGATTAAGGGATCTGACATTCCACGCTCCGATCCGTAGAACGCCAGTTTTCTTTCTCCTGATAACGACGTCCTCCTGAGTAGTCCCCGCCCGGAGATCCGAATGGAGGACTATTTTACCTCCGGAATATTTTACCCAAGAGGATGCCATCATCATTTAATCATACAGTAAAGCTGCATGTCCTCGGGAGAAATTACGGCTGTAGTTTCCCCTTGCTTTCAGTCATTCGCAGTTCCAGCACAGCAAGGCCGTTTTGGTTAATGTTACAAGGCCAGATCAGTCAATCATCCAGACTGTTGCCCCTGCAACTACTGAAAAGGCTGCTGCCCCTCTTCAGGAACCACATGTTTGTCTGGCCTCTCAGCAGATACCCCTCCGTTGTGGTTGTACCTATGGTACGGCCATCTGTATCGCTGAGGCACACAAGCCTCCCCACCAACGGCAAGGTCCATGGTTCATGGGGGGGCTTATGTACTGATGCAAAAACAAACCTTGCGTGATTTGGAAGCATCTAGAAGGGTGTACCATCTTTTTTTCTGTCAGTGTTACTTCTGGATATCCTTTCCAGTGCAAGTCCATTATCTTAAACACTGGTCAGTATTATGTACCGATTGATTCCAGAATGAATTGTCCTGCAGCAGTGTGTACCTTTCCAAGCGTATTTGTAGCTGATTCAAGTTGTGCTCAAATGGTTGTTTGTTACTAACTGAAAACCAAAAAAGCCTTGTTACAACATTCTCTCAAGTAAAAAGAAAATTCTCAAACAGGCTTGCCCATCTCGGGTCATGTTAATCTACATTTCTCTCAGTTCTTGTGCATTTACAAATGAAAATGTACAGGCCATGAAGCTTGCAGTAGCCTACGACAAAATTAGTGAGTTTTCTGCTATGATGTAAGTACAAATCATCATGTCGAGTTACCAGTGCTAGTGCTTATAATTGGTACCTGTTGTGACTGGGCGTGGATTGGTCGTGGTTCAAGAAAATAAACAGTATTGAGTTTTTCAAAAATCAATATTTATTCGGCACTTGTGCTGCACATATCATGTAAGTGTGTGGGGCACTAAGAAGGTGGCGTGGTGTTGGCATTCTCGAAGTCCTTCCACGGCACCGCCTTGTTCTTGTAAATGTCCGCCAGGACGGCCACTGAAGCCTTTGGCATCCTGGGTCGCTCGGGGTCATTATAGTCCACAGAGTACAGTCCGAACTTCATTCTGTGGACAGAGCGGAGCAATATACAGTGCTTATTGCTTAATCTCACTAAGTTTACGGTTGAGAGATGTGGACTTTCGGTATGGAAATCATCCAAAAATTAAGAATTGCAGTGTTGGCAACGGAGACATGTGTGTTGGGATATACTGGGGGATACAAGAAAGCAAACAGATCCACCAGGGGAAATAACTGGAGGAGAAGGTGTAATTGTGACTGTAAAATGAAATGGATGTTACTGGCACAAGTGACCATATGACTCGATGATAGATGGAGGATGGATGTTATTTGTGGGATTTCAGGAGGAGAGATAATACAGAGACACTAAGTTCAAGAAGAGTTGGATTGCGACAAGAGAAAACATGTGGGATCAAAATGGAACATTGGAAATCAGTCTTTCTCCAGCGGTGAATGTCAAATGGCTGGATGACGTAATTCAGGTAAAATAACACAGCAGATAGTCACTGGTGTCTGAGAAAACTTGTTGTAGTATATTTGAGCGAAAGCACATACAAAGACAGCAGTAATTATCCGACAGAAATCAACAGAGGACAAGATATTAAGAGATAAATACAACATAGCAGTGGCTGGAAAGTGACAATGACTGAAGAGCAATGAGGAAATGACAGAGAGCTACTGAAAAGTTCCGTTATCTCGTAAAATCGCCAGTGATTCGAGATCTCAAATGATGAATGTCTGTGAGGGAGAATTGATCAGAGGTACTCCTGCAAGTTGCACGGTGAATCAGGTAAAACTGTGATAATAATCGTGTCAACGGCAGTGAGATGTAGCCAACACATGCAAGAAGGGGGACAAAAGAAGAAAATTCCAGGAAAAGTTTCCAGGCGGCTCATCAGTGCTAGAGAGAGACCAATATACTAACAATGTGGCGTTATCTGTTAAGCAGTTTCCTTTTGAATTCCATATTTACGTCATTGCTATCTGTGATACTCACGTGTACCAGTCCATGCATTCCAGGTTGTCGATTAGACTCCAGTTTGTGTAACCGACCATTGGCACGCCGTCTTCATTGATGGCTTGCAAGATAGCTGAGACGTAGCCCTGCAACAAAGAAGGGCCTCATCATAATGTCATTAAAAACGAAATTACTGTATTCACTATAATTGAATGATGAATATCAGTCATCACTTTTTTTAAAAATCTGTCGTATAATGTAGAAATGCTACTGACATGCCATTGCCAAATATTGGTAGAAATTACAATTTTCCAGGAAGTTTCAATTGAGGGTTCCCCACTAAAATTTGCAAAAGGCGCTTGCACTCTATAAGTACATGTTTGATGAAGACTCATGTGCTAGAGTTTTGTGCAAGCGTGTCTGAACATGTATAGGATAAATCTGAGCAAGCATCTGGACTGTACAAGCTGCTTGATCGAATTTCAGTTATGCAGGATTGTACAAGCATGCAAGTACGTACATGTTTGACCGTGTCTACCACGTGTAGTGAGACTTGTGCAAGCATTCATCAGTTGTGAGATCGGGTGTACCGTGAATAGTTTCCGTAGGCACCTTGTCGAGCGATCTGAAAATGCTCCCAGTGATAGACCTTTATAATGGCAATACATTCAAATTATATGATGTTATGGCAGTATGAATTACGCATAATTCTATTACCTCAGAAGCTAGAGAATCACATTGAGAACAGGTTTGACTCATAACGATCATTAAATAATTGTGTAAAGCAACCGTTGCTTTTACTATTTCGGTAGTCGTCATTTTTGTTTCTACGAAGTTCAAGTCACTCAGAATTACTTTAGCATACGAGTTCTCGAAGGAAAAGCATTGCCCGTTATGAATCTATGTGACATTTTCATGAACTCTTTGCGATTTTTGTCTCTTCCAAATCTTAAATGACCTGCAAAAGTCTCCTAAAAAGTCTGTATTCTGAAGAACCCCTCCATCTGATTTTCTGCCATCTGTGCCGAAAACGAACCAAATAAATCCGTAATATGCAAGTAGAAACATACCATAGACATGTTTATAATTAAAATATAACGAGGAACTTGCAGCTGCACGAACTGTCTCTGCATGTTTTCTATCCAGCACCGTGAAAATTCCACCTTTTTGCAAAATCATTTGCTCTCTTGGATCAGTCATGCAAGCGGATAGCCGTCTGCACTCGACATATTTCAGGGATGAACTGATGCTTGTGCGAGCATGCTTGAGCCGTGTGAAGGCGTGTGGGATTTGTGCACGTTTGTACAAAACGCCTGATTATGCGTGGTTGTCAGGCATGCGGCTATGGCTGTAGTCACCTTAATGTGTACGTTAACAGTCAGTCTGTCTGGCGTGGGTTCAGAGGACCTTTGGGTGGATTGGAATGGAGCTCGTTCATCTACGAAGATCTAAGTGAGGTACTTGAAGAAGAAATAGATGCTCTTGAGTGACTCACAGCTTAGGTACAAGATTATGTGCCAGAGGGAGGACTAGTGGCTGCAAATGTGGGACACTAACCTGCCAAGTTGGACTCAGTCCTTTGACATACAACTGCCTTTTTAACGAAAGATGCATAAGACATGAACAGAAGATGGCATGAAGTACGTCGGAATGCCAATATCTTTCCTGTTATTTCATTAGCCTTTTACAATTACGACACTATTCCGGCTTCTTATTGTCGATTTTGGTCATCCCAGCGTTCTCCAGCCTCTGAACTTATTCAGTAAGAGGGTGGCCTTTGATAAGTCTTCCTTGCGTTTTGTTCTGTAGATCTGTGTTTGTAATCCTCCCCTCATTTCTACGTTTCTTTTCCTGTTTCAGCTCATGTAGCCTGTTCATCTTCTCGCGAACCGTACTTTTACTGTCTGCAATATTCTTTCTTCCTGTTATATCAAGAGGCAAATGAAGTTTCTGTGAGGCACTTGAGGAATGTGTTGGCATGTTTCCTTCGAAAGCCTTTGGGATAATTTACATAGGGCATCGAACAGGCATGTTCTGGCAATAAAAGGCACAAGTGCTAATCGAGTTAATAATTATGTTGGTACAAAAACTTCCTTCAGAAACGATCACACTGTCACGTAACATTATCCATTGCTGGGGCGACCACTTAGTCATTTAACATGGCTTGTAGCACGAGCAACAACTGGAAACACTTGTAATGTCTCTTGCAGCTGTCTCTCCGCGATATTTTCAGAAATTTTATAAATTATATAACTCAGTACATATCTCGAAATATCTCTTCTTATCTTACCGATTCCTAAACTTTAATATACGATGATTATCAGTGCAAAGTAGTTTCAAGCCCTATTATTCCTTGGAGCGTCTATTTACTCCATGGAATAGCTTCTCTGCTATCTATGTTTCCTCTTATGAAAGGAATGAAGGAGTGCTTGCCGATTAGCCGTGAAAGAAGGAGGATGTATATGTATGTATTGTTGAGCTAGTCGCCATCTTGATGAGATTCTGTATGAGAAGGAATTGAATACATGAACTAAACTAAAGTAAGTGTGTTCGCGTATTATTTAACTGATTATTATTGACAGTGTCTGCTTACTACGCTGTGTTGCACGGGATCAGTGGGGAACGTCTGATTTACACTGGACGAACCTGCCGTTTTGTATGCTCAAGATATCCAGTTTATTACTTCCAATAAATAGGCTAACACGGTCTTACCAGCAGATCTCCGGTCTTCCCCATGTGATCACCGAAAGTTAATAATTATTACAAATGTTTTTAGGAGATCGACTGACAATTTTCGTCGCACCGAGACTTCGAAATTGCTTCACTGCCTTATGGAATTTAAGTTAAGCTCAATTTAATCAGGATAGAACAGTACTGAACTGTGTGAATTTGATAAGCCTGCATTGTGAATGAAAACTCCCTTAATATACGCTTTTTTTTTTTACTATCCTGATCAGTGAAGCTAAATCAGGCCGGTGTGAGAGAGGTTTTTAAATTTTAGATCCCACAAAAATATTAAATACTGTGCACAGTCGATCCTGACCGCTGCAGTGTCTGACATATTCTGTGGCCCAGGCGACCGCTACACACATCCCACAATCTTTCGCTATAGCAACCTCTGGAATCACAGCATATTGCATCACACAATCCATCATGCGGTTGGTAACTGAAGTGAGAGCATTTACCAAAGCTCACGTGCCGGGGCCAAACACATAACGAAAACGAACCAGCATACTCTGATGGGCGTATGTATCTCTGTGCTCTGTCTGTGTGTGTGTGTGTGTTCTCTGCTACATAGTTGTGCTGAGCTCCCAAAATTGGGCATGCCGTGGGGCGACATTAGAGGTGGTAGAAATTGGATGTCACACTCGCAAATTCTGTCATTAAGGTTCTGTATTTCTGTTTTTTTTGTCGGCTGCAGTACCCATTCGTATACTAGCAGTGCTGCCAAGTGGTTCACACAGGCGCCTCTGTCGGCTTAGCCTTCGACGCAGCCAACCCGCAACGCATCTATGCTTAGCGGGCTATCGTCAGCTCATCCCCTGCGGTCCGCGGTATCCGGGTCAGCTCCTAGACAGTCTAGAGCAGGGCCGGCCAAACGCTGCACGGTGTGCAGGCGTGCGGAAGTGCTGCACATGTGCGACAGCGACATCTGTTATTAGACATGTGTCCTAAATGAACGGTGGCGGCTCCACTTCCCTGTTTATGTGGTACAAGCAAGAGCTTGTTTTGTGAAAGATTTTTCTCGTTGATGAAAATGAATAAGTCAAGGTTTCGATCAAGCATAAGTGATGAAAATCTTCGCAACTGCTTGCGTTTGTCTATGAGCCGTGCTTTTGCGCACGATTTTAACTATATCATTTCTCATGACCAGTGATAAATGTGTTCGGATTTATTCCTTTCATAATTAAAAATTATTGTTTACTAATTGTGCATTATTGCCTCATTCTGCTCCATGTTACATTATTATCAGGAAAATTGGTCATTAAACCGATTGTTCCAATGTATACTTACATTTAGAGGCTTTTATTAATGTGTGAAGGGCTACGCTCAGCTGAAGTCGATAAAACATAACATTCATCTAATTGTCGGTTATTATGCAGATTTCAGACGGACCTGATGAAAGATATAGCAATAATGGTATGGAAATAACAGGTGATCATCGAGAGGTCTGCGGTTGTCATTCTCTTCAGAGATCAGTAAGACAGAAATTATGTGGGTGCATTAGTTTAATGTTATTTGAAATCATGAATAAGGTTCGTTGCAAGTCGCTAAATGCTCTCTTTCTTAAATACTAGATCAAAAACATTACACGTATTTACGTGCCGTCAGTCAAGCTGCCTTAATAAAAACCCACGGTTGTTAACTGTACTGCTTGTCTTACTGGGTTAAACTATTAACATAAAAGTAGACGTCTCAATGAGCAGACTGTGACAGTAATGTTTAATAGGCGAAATACCTTCCCATGGTTGGCTTGCAAGCTGTGGAATGAGCACTAGAATGCGCCGGTACAGAGTATCCCAGCAAGTGGATAAAGCGACATCTGTGCGTAGAAACATGCACTACGTGAACGCTGACGGCTGCGGCGCGCACGCTGTGACCCGGAAGTTGCACATGTGCAGGAGCACCGCACGCGTGCAGAATTTCTGGCCGGCCCTGGTCTAGAGGGTCTCCTGGTAAACAGCCAGTGGTTGCAGAATACAGCAAGAGGGGTCTTTCCAGACATGTACCTTTTGTTGCATCCGCCGCATTTTTGATAGTCAGTAGGAAAAAAGTAAGCTTATGCAGTGGAAATCTCTCTGGCCGCGCAGAGCCACGTAGAGAAAGTTCCATTTTCGCCAGCCAGTGACTCATGTACGCCCACCATTTGGACACCAGCTCGGATCGGACGTCGCCTTTTCCAACCAGACTGCTGCGCTCCCTCGACCGGTGCTCCGAACCTTGGTGTTCTGCGCCATGGACAAGTCGTGCTGCTCGTGGGATAGAACTTTGAATATGTACTCTCTTTTGAAGACAGGCGTTTCATTGGCCGACAGAACATAATCTACGCTCTCAAGAATCTATTTTCGTGTCGTTCAAGAACAGTTGTTTTTTGACGAACTTTCCTTCAAATTAATAAGAAGAATATCTGGAGTACGTTTGTGTTCGAAGTTCACTTGTTCAAAGAAACAAAATTTAATTGCCTCTACCTGTGGTCTTGTGGAAGCATTCCGAGTAAGGAATATTTCAGACACTGTAAGCTCGCAGGTTGGCTATGGGTCTTGGCATTGCAGCCTGTCCTGTAAGTTCGCGTGTTGGCTAACAGATGGTACTGGCTGGTTGGCTGGCTGTGCTTGGCAATCATGGGTGATAGTCGTCACATGGGCGATTTCCTTTCTCGCATTCTCCATTCCGAGCTCGCACTTCACCTCTTACGAATTCGTCGTCCACAATTCACATATAGTGGAATAGGCATAATCATTAAGCTATGAAATTTCTTCATACTGCACTGCAAACGCTCTCTTGAATTCTAACAACCCACCTAAATTGTCCCCAGACTAGACTTTCCTCCATTCTGTTCTCTGTTCTTTTGTTTAAGATTCTTAGAATCATCTTTGCTGTATACGTTATAATGCTACTTGTGCTATGTTCGCCAGATTTCTTAGTTCCTTCTTTTCTGGGCTTTTGATCATTGCTGTCTGTTAACTCTATAGTTTCTATCTGTTCACTGCAGTAATTTCTCTACATTATGTTGTATGAAACTGATCTTCGGAGCAGAACACGAAAGTACGCTACCTTTTGTGGAGAGCATCCACACTCACCCTGAGGTAATGGACGCGGCCCGTGTCGTTGAGTACGCCAGGAGGGTCCACCCAGCCGTTCTCCGTGACGAAGATGGGAACGTCTCTGAAAATTATTTCGAACAGTTACTTCATGAGCCCACGCGAATAGTAAACACTTGACCTCTTAGCAAGAAATAATCCTGAGCCAATAACGAGCGTCAAAACGGATACAGGGTTTAGTGAACGCAGGGCAATCGTAGCGAGATTGAATATTGTAACCCCTAAATCCTCCAAAAATAAATGAAAAATATATCTTTTCGAAAAAGCAGATATAAGTTCACTTGACGCCTTCTTAAGAGGCAGTTTCCAGTCTTTCAAATTAACAATACAAGTGTAGATCACATGTCTCCTTGATTTCAAAGAAATAGTATCGACAGCATTTATACCAAATGAATTAACAAACGACCGAGCTGATCCTTATTGGTACCCAAAACTGGTCAGAACACTGTTGCAGAAACAACGAGAAAAGCATGTCAAATTTAAACGAACACAAAATCTCCAAGATTGGGGATCTTTTACAGAAACTCGAAATTTAGCGCGGATATCAATGCGAGATGCTTATACTAGTTTTCACAAAGAAACTTTATCTCGAAACCTGGCAGAGAATCCAAAGAGATTCTGGTCGTATGTAAAGTATGCTAGCGGCAAGACACAGTCAATGCCTTCTTTGCGCGATAGCAATGGAAATACTGTCGATGACAGTGCTGCGAAAATCAGTGCTACTAAACACAGCCTTTCATCAAAGAAGACGAAGTAAATATTTCCGGATTCGAACCGAGAACAGCTGCATGAGAAACTGAGAAATAGATAACCTCGGAATAGTGAAGGGACTTTTTAAAAGCAAGCCTTCCTGTCCCGACTATATAGGAATTACGTTCCTTTCAGAGTATGCTGATGCAATAGCTCCATTCTTGGGAAACATATACAATCGCTCGCTCGACGAAAGATCCATACCCAAAGACTGGAAAGTAGCACAGGTCACACCAATATTCAGGAAAGAACAGATACCATCTTCATATAGTTAAGACTAACCGGCCATTGACTTCTTCTTCTGTGCTGGATGCACACGCATTTCCCGAACTCTTACGGGACTCGGTAAGGTTGTCTGCCGCGAGTAATGAGTGTAATGGGCAGCAGGAGCACTACGAATGTAATGTTGGGAATGTGGGTCTCACGGGGAGCGTGCAGGGGATAAGTCCCTGCAGTTGCGCTATTCTTCTGTGTCCTCGGTGACTCGGATGGATAGAGCGTCTGCCATGTAAGCAGGAGACCCCGCGTTCGAGTCCCAGTCGGGGCACACATTTTCAACAGTCCCCGTTGATGTATATCAACGCCTGTCGACAGCCTGGGTTCTTGATTTAACTATCATTTCAATTTACAATCGATCCCAGTTAGCAGCAAAATTTAGAATATTGGCATCCGCAGCTGACGGAACGCATTCTTGAAAAATAAATCACAAACAGCTAATGTGTGATCCTTTCAAAGTACTGTCGGTTTCGCAACATTAGAGTTTCATCTACAGCACATTTACTTTCAGGTCATCTGATACATATATTCGTGACATGGTTAGTGGGGGGGAGGGGGGGTGGGGGGATCTGTAATGTGTGATAACTCAAGTAAACTTCACAAGCCCATATCGGTAAATAAAAAATCATATTATTGGACGACCGGTTTCTACAGAAATGTGCTGTAATCAAGGGAATTTAACTTTCGAAATGTTTACAACATATTATCCACCATGTTACAAGTCGCTTCTCACTGCATATGCACTTCCCATCGCCATGACAAATGTATAAAGCCATTTGTTAACATCTAGTATAGTTTTAACGGTACTAAAGTGTCAAATTGTAAAGATAATTAATGACACACCGTACTAAAATTTAAATTATGCCACACAGTTTTAATCAGACAAATACTGATTCATTTTGGGCAAACGAGTATTACCAAGCTTGTGGAGTAGGAGAGGTGGTGGGACAATGAATGTTAAGCATTAATTTTAAAAAAAAACTTATTTACTACATACCCAACGGCTGATAATTTCAAATCACAATTACTGACCTGTATTGGACTGTAGGAAAGCTTTCTTTTACGTGCGAAACCATGAGAGTTTAAATTCGTATCCACGCAAGACTTTGCAGTAAAACCATCGCCTGTCCACACAGGACACCACGTACAACGGCTCTGCATACGGCCAGTTGCACCGTGGCTCCACCGCCCTCACTCTGTGGTCGGGCTCTCTCTCTCCTTCTCAATGTCTGTCCCTCCCTCCTTCCTCTGTCTGCCTGTCTGTCAGTGCCATTGTATTGTATTGTATTGTATTTAACCAGGGACCTAGATACGACGGAGAGGCTTCGTCCCGGTGTAGCCCTCAGTGGTTCGCAACCTCACAACAGGCCACACAGCAGTCCACCCACCCCACTGCCACCCCACACCGAACCCTGAGTTATTGTGCGGTTCGGCCTCCAGTGGACCCCAATGGAACGTCTCATACCAGATGAGTGTTTGTGTGGTAGAGTGATTATGTTGTACGCGTATGTGGAAACAGTTTGCACAGTAATCGCCGACAAAGTGTAGCTGAGGCGGAATAAGAGGAACCATCCCGCATTCGTCGAGGTGGATGGAAAACTGCCTTAAAAACCATCCACAGGCTGTCCGGCTCACGGGACCTCAACACTAATGCGCCGGGCGGATTCGTGCCGGGGACCGGCACGCCTTCCCACTCGGGAATTAGTGCGTTAGAGCGCGCGGTCGGCCGGGCGGGCTGTCAGCGCCATATTATGTGCCCTTTTAAGACTAGACACACCAGAGTTTCTCTAATATCGGGGCTGCGAGATATGGAACCTCGATCAAACCTGGGGCAAGGTCGTCCCAGTTACGTGCTCAATACGTCGATGCTTCAGATACAAGACGATCCTTCACAGTTCAAAGGCAATTTAGGCAATAACATTTTACAAATATCAGTCGTCTTTCGACTTACTCCGAAGAAACTCGAACACTATACAGCCGAATCATTAGAAGAAGATGGGAAATATACGTGGCTGCACGCCCGAAATTTAATGAAGCAGTCATTACACCGCAAAAAAAATTAAGATGCTCGATGCCTTCTAGGTTGAAATTGCTTCCATTTGCCTGAATTTTCTGACCTATTCGTAGGTCCATCTTCCCACCGTCAGTGCTTCTAGTAGATCCCTTGCCACTGCTTTTCATTCCTAATGACGGGATATTCTGTTCTTGACTTATTCCCGATGATACTACATGCTGAATTCTCCATAACCTCGTTCATTCGTACCAGTTCTTCTCTGAATGTCGACAAAATGATAACATCGGCAGCGTCTGCGAAGTGACTAATGTTCATATCCCGACTTGAAATCAGAGTTCTCCTTGACTTTTTCTTTCCCTGTATTTTCAAGTGCATGGTTGAATAATCCTTTTGATTCACCATCTACTTGTCTTTGCCCCACAACTGGACCAAATATCTAATTATACTGCAGACTCTCGCTTTGCTTTCTTTCTTTTGCGTCACTCAGGCCATATGTAACGATGTGAATGAGACGAGTTTCTCGTATGTTCCGAACTTGATCACCCACATGTCTGATTTTTTTCCCCCTTTATTGAGTTTCGATGCCCCTCGAAGGGGGCGGGCTGGCAGCGGCTTAGTACGCCGCTCTTCAGCCCACAGAAGTTGTTTTAGAAAGATGAAGATACTAAACAATAAAAACAGGCGATAAAATCGGTGACTTAAATGGTAAAACGGCGGAAAATCGTGGAACTTATAACATAAAACAAAGGGTTGATGATACTAATAAAGTACATATGAAGCAGACAGGTAAAAAATAGACATACAATTAAAAGAACACGGCGACAGTCTGGTTCCTGTTCGCAAGAGATATAAAATTTACACCCAGCGACAACATGGTTTCTGTTCGCAACACTTTGGAAAGACGAACAGCACTGAACATTCACTTGAACACTGCACTAAAAAATTGGCACAAATATGATATACAACAGCCGACGGCAGATGGTGGGAACCTGGACAGATGAGGAGAAAGGAAAGGGGGGAAGGAGAGGAAAAAACGAAGTGGGGGAGGGGGGAAAGGAGCCGATGGAGGATGAGGACCCATAAGAGGGGGGGCGGGTGCTGGGCGGACGCGAAAGGGAGTGGGGAAAGGCAGAGGAGGGGTATACAAAAGGACTCAGGGGGGGGGGGGGGGTAGAGGGGACACAACACTAAAGGCGTGGCAGACGGTGGGGATGGGAGAGGAGAAGATCAACCAGGGGGTGAGGGGGATCAAGGCAGTGGGAGGTGTAGAGTATGCAGATATGTTCGAGGAATAGGAGCAGATGGGGGAAAGGAATCACGTTATAGAGGATCCGCGTGGGGGACGGGAGGCGCATACAAGAAGGCGAGGGGGAGTGCATGGCGCTCGAGGATCTGGAGGGACTTCAACAATTTGGGGGGGGGGGGGGGACGGATAACCAGGAGGGACTGGCATAACAGAGCCACATGTCTGAGCTTTCCCAGTGAATAAATCATATACTTTACACAACTGTGTTTGTTGTGGAATCAAGGTATCGTAGAATTTTTTAAATGACGTCATAATAGCCATCGAGTGTACTGTTTAATACAATACCCGCTATTACAATTTTGACGTTGTTGTGGCGTAACCACAAGCGCTGGTACGAATATGAAGAATGCAAGAGCAGAGAGGGCTGTGAGACGACGCTAGCCATTAGCTCGCTCAGTAGGACGCCACCACGGCAGGAGCGGCCTCCACACGAATAGAATGTAAGCGCCGATCCTGCCAGCCTCGGTGCACAGGAGTAGACCAGCACCAGCAGAGCAGCTGTTAGGGATCCATATCCATTGCTTACATGCACATTGTATATAGTGACGGACACTGACCTGTTTGCATGTCGCCCATCGCTTGCGACAACCCATCATAAATACAAAGTTAAGTAATGTCAATCTGCTTGATTGTAATAAACACTGTTAATGTGATTTGCTTGAGTTGTTGTGTAGCTCCCGAGAAGGCAGCATACATTAGGCACCCTATAAGAGACGAGTGGGCATTTTTAAGTGGTTACGAAATCAAAATAAAGTAAAGGTTAGACATACCACTGACAAAACGGCTTGTGTCAAGTACTGATGTCGCAGTTCGTACTTTATGCGAATCAAGTATGTGACAATGGAACCATAGAGGCTCACATCATTTTTATTTTTTTTTATTAATGTTGACTATCTTACTAGCACATGAGTAACTATTAGATTATTTTTAATGCAGATTTTTCATGACAGTACTGCGAAACATGTATGTGTGTTTGTCAGTGACATTTCTAACACTGATGTGTATTTTGGTTGCAGCTGCAGTCATTTGAAAACGATCTCAGGTCGAAAATACAATATCGCATATCCTAATAGTAGTATACTCGGTGATGGAAATGAACTGATTTAAACAATCATATACCTATCTGACGTCCAAGTAAATAACCTGTACAGCTTTGGTACACCTCCAAAATTTCTCAGTGAGCTTTAGGTTCAAATGGCTCTGAGCACTATGGGACTTAACTTCTGAGGTCATCAGTCCCCTAGAACTTAGAACTACTTAAACCTAACTAACCCAAGGACATCACACACATCCATGCCCGAGGCAGGATTCGAACCCATGACCGTAGCAATCGCGCGGGTCGGGACTGAAGCACCTAGAACCACTCGGCCACCACGGCCGGCGTGGAACTCTTGGCCTGTACGAAGCCTCACATTAGTACGGAATAAACCTGTAACACAACCTCTTAATTTTCACGACTGTATGTTTTCTTTACTTTCTGGCAATCTAATGTTTCCCTCCTTCACCAACATTTTACCTTATTATTTAAATTTAAAATGGCAAAAATTAACAATGTGGGAATAGGTAACATTACATTTGACGTCTCTGATATTTGTGAATACCGAAGTGCAATCTTCCCTTAAAGATATTTCTTACTTATACATTTCCTCGTGATGACTACTTTCAAATATCCATCAATGGTTCGTGGGTCGAGAAGTTCTTTTTATTTCTGTTATGGTTCTCCTTCGGCAACCTTTATCTGTGGAACATCGTTGTGTCATCTGGTCAGAAAGACATGACTTCGTGTGCTGCACCTCCGTTCAGCCTTCCAACATGTTCCCAATTTCCTTGCTTTTATTTCAAATTCGATGTGATATGAAAACAGGGCTGTCTTACCATCTGGCGACATTCATATACTTCTGTGTATATTCTTGTGATTGGAATTAGTGCTACTGAAGAACATACCTTTGTGTGTTATGGGCCTGTTAAATGTCAGATCAGATTAGATTTACTTTCATTGCAATTGCTCTGTAGTGAGGAGGTCCTCCAGGATGTAGAACATGTCAGAAAAATAATAATGCATGACAAATATTTACAACTGAAACAAATAAGCTAATGTACCTTCCACATGTCCCAAGTGGAATGATCGTCATTTATTTTAATGAACACTATATGAAAGAATCATTTTACAAACACTAATGCACTGAATTTAAAATAAAAAAATGTTTATTTATTTATAAAGTAATAAACACGTAATGGATCTACTATAATACTTATTTACAATGAACACATTACTGCACTGAAATTGTGCAGAAGTTACATCGTATATATATATATATATATATATATATATATATATATATATATATATATATATATATAAAAATCAGTTGGTGCTAGTGAGGAATTCATCAATAGAGTAGAGTGAGTTGGCCATCAATAAATCCTTTAGGCTTCTCTTAAACTGAATTTCATTGGTTGTTAAGCTCTTTACAGCTGCTGGCAAGTTATTGAAAATGTGTGTTCCTGAATAATGCGCACCTTTTTGTACAAGAGTAAGTGACTTTAAATCCTTGTGAAGATTGTTCTTATTTCTAGTACTGATTCCATGAATTGAGCTGTTGCTTTGAAAAAGTTATATATTTTTAATGACAAATTTCATTAAGGAATAAATATATTGGGAAGCAGTAGTTAGTATCCCTAGTTCCCTAAATAGCCCTCTGCAGGATGTTCTTGAGTTCACACCACATATAACTCTTACTGCACGTTTTTGTGCCCGGGAAACTTGATGAATTAACCCAAAAAATGATCCCATGTGACATTATGGAATGAAACTAAGCATAGTATGCCAGCTTTCTGATTTTTATATCCCCTATGTCTGACACAATTCGCATTGCAAATAGAGATTTGTTAAGACGCTTCAGCAGTTCTGTGGTGTGCTCCTCCCAGTTGAATTTATTATCAAGCTGTAAGCCCAAGAATTTAACACTGTCCACTTCTTCTATCTGCTTGTCATCATGTGTTAGGTGTACACTCGTGGGACACCCCTTACAAGTTCTGAACTGCATGTAGTGTGTTTTTTTCAAAGTTTAGTGACAAAGAATTGGCTAGAAACCAGTGATTAATGTCCACAAATATTTTATTAGCCTATATTTCTAAGACTACACTTGATTTTCTGTTTATTGCAATGTTCGTGTCATCGACATACAAAATGAACTTGGCATCTGGTAATGTTACTGATGAAGGGTCATTGATATATACAAGAAAAAGTAAGGGCCCTAAAATTGGACCTTGTGGGACCCTACATGTAATTAGTAATATCAGTGAACCTAGTAGCAAATACGGTGAACAGTACTGAAAGTGCCAAAGACAATTACATGAAAGATAAACAGTTATAAATGATCAGTAGCAAAAGACGAACAGTATTGTTATCTACAGGATAAACATCATTGTAAAAGCAACTGAGGAAGAATGGCTGCAAATATAACTACTCCATTAAATTAGATAAACTGCGACAGCCTACTTGCTTCCATAAGGCCCACTAATGACCAAAGATTTTAAAAAATAAATAAGAAGAGCCATACCATATACCGAGCTGAAGAACTTGTGTGATTCACAGGCACGGCTGACTTCTTTGGGTTGAATCATTACTACTCTTTTATAACTTCCAGGAGCAGTGGCCATGAGCCTTCCAAGCTGCACGACGCTGGTGTCGTAACATCCACCATTTCAGGCTATCCTACCAGCTACTGGATCACTGTGAGAAACTCAATACGTAGATGTTTCTGTCACCAAAACTTTTGTTCTTTCATGATAGTTCACTGATCGTCTCTATGAACTAGCTGTACGTGAAAGCTCCCTACATTGTTTCAGGATGTTCCATGAGGACTCCTGGGTGTGCGACTCCTACCCTGGTTACCTCATCTTCGTCGCGCAGAACGACTGAGCGGATCATCCTGGTGTGCTCAGTGACACAGGCCGCATCCACTGTCTCAGGGTGAGTGCGGTTGCAATCCGCAAGAGGCACCGTACTGTCGTGTTCTGCTTCGAAGGTCAGTTTCATACAACATAGCCGGCCGCTGCGGCCGAGCGGTTCTAGGCCCCTCAGTCCGGAACCGCGCGACTGCTACGGTCGCAGGTTCGAATCCTGCATCGGGCATGGATGTGTGTGATGTCCTTAGGTTAGGTAGGTTTAAGTAGTTCTAAGTCTAGGGGACTGATGACCTCAGATGTTAAGTCCCATAGTGCTCAGAGCCATACAACATAATATGCAGAGAAATTAATGCAGTGAAATTAATGCAGTGAACAAATATAAACTATAGAGTGAACAGACTGCAATGATCAAAAGTTCAGAAAAGAAGGAACTAAGAAATCTGGCGAACATAGCACAAGTAGCATTATTATATATACAGAAAAGATGACTCTAAAAATCTTAAAAGAACGGAGAACAAAATGGAGGAAAGTCTAGTCTGGGGACAATTTAGGTGTATTTTTAGAATTCGAGATAGCGTTTGCAGTTCAGTATGAAGAAGCTTCATGGCTCAATGATTATGCCTCTTCCACGGAATGTGAGTTGAGGACGACGAATTTATTGGAGGCAAAGTGCGAGCTCGGATTGGAGAATGTGAGAAGGATGATCGGCCATGAGGTGACTACTACCCATGTTTTCCAGGTACTACCAGTTCCAGTAGCATCTGCCGTCAGTGTGCGAACTTACAGCACAGGCTGCAACACAGTGTTGCTAATAGGCTTAGCAAACATACTATCTTACAATGTCTGAAGTATTCCTCACTGGGAATACTTCCACAACATCGGAAGTAGATGTAACCAAACTTTGTTTATTGGAACAAGTGAACTTAGAACATAAACACTCTGCTGTTTCTTATGCAATACAACAGAAGAAAATAATCGTTCTCCAGAAATTCTTATTAATATTGTGAGGGAAATTTTCGTCACAAACTACTCCTCTTCAACGAAAATAAAACAGATTCTTGAGAGCATAGACTACGTTCTCTTGACGAATGAAAAGTCCGTCTTCAAAACAAAGTACGTAATCAGTGTTCTATACTACGAGCAGCACACTTGTCTATGGCGCAGAACACAAAGGCTCGGAGCTCACGCCGAGGGAGTAGTGCCGTGCTGGTGATGAAGGCGACGGCCGGTCCGAGGAGCTGTCCAAACGGTGACAGTACATCAGTCGCTGGCTGGAAGAAGATGGAAGTGGCTGTAGGTGGCTCTGCTCGGGCAGAAATATTCGCGTGGCGGGTAGTTAACAATTTTCATACTGGCTGTCGAAATTATGGCGGTGCATCAAGAGGTGCATGTCTGGAGAGACCCCTGTTGCTGTTTTCTATCTTCTGCGCCCTCTGACTGCTTACCAGGAGGCTACGGGCTGAGCCGGATACTGCGGAAATCAGCCAGAACACAGGGGATGGGCTGACGATAACCCGCTCAATACAGATGCATTGCGGGTTGCGGCGTCGAAGGCGAAGCCTAGATACACGCCAGTGGAGACCACTGCGCAGCACTGCCAGTACACGGACTGGTATGCCAAACGACAAAAAAACAGAAATACAGGACTTTAATGATAGAATTTGCGAGTGTGGCATCCAATTCCTATCACCTCGAATGTCGTCCCACAGCGTGTTTAATTTTAAGAGTTCAGCAGAACTATGTAGCAGAGAAGTTTAATATTTTCCCTTTGATGCAACTTCACTGGACCCATATACAACTACACACTCATGGACGGGCGTCAGAGCATGCCGGTTCGTTATGTGTTTTTGTCACTGTGCTTGAGCTTTGGTAAATGCTCTGACTTCAGTGATCACCAGGGTCATGGATTGTGTGACGCAATTTGCTGTGATTTCAGAGGTCGCTACAGTGATGGACTGTGGAGTGTCTGTAGCGGTCGCCTGGGCCACAGAATATGTCAGAGGCAGAGTATGCAGCGGTCGCGACAGTGTGTGCACAGTGTTTTCAGTGGTTGGTCGTGCGACAGGCCATGTTCAGTGACTAAAAGGTCGCCCCAGCAATGGATAATGTTTCGTGACAGTGTGATAGTTTTTGAGACAAGTTTCTTGTACCAAAATGATTGTTAACTTAATAAGCGACATGTCTTTTATGTGCAAAAACGTGCCTGTTCTATGTCCTATGAAAATTATCCCAAAGGCTGTATCCCTTTCGAAGAAAATACGCCAGCACATTCCTTAAGTGATTTCGAGAAACTCGATTTTCCGCTTGATCTTCTGTTCATTTCTTTCCCGTGCTAGACCCTAAATCACTACACTTCATTCTATAGCCTCATTTTTCGGTAACGCGCGAGGAACTTCAATGAACTTTATGCTGCTGCTGTTTATATAGGATATAACTTGTTAGCCAAGCAATGCTTCAGGTGCTATAAGTTGGTAGTATTCTTTTTTGTTGGAATTAAGTTAACAAATTGAATCTAGTAATAGTACAAATAACTATAACGTTGAATAATATCGAGATGGCTGTCAGTGCAGTCCTAAGGAACTAACATATGGGAAAACAGCTGCTTCGTCCAAGAAAAATTTATAACATGCTGTAACCTTAACTAAAAAACAGTATCTAACAAACTGCGCTCTGTCAGTATCTATTTTGCTGATGTTTCTATATCACATGCATCTTTTGTTGAAAAAGGCAGTTGTATGTCAAAGGATAGAGTTCAATTCCTTGCAAAATGGATGTCTTTGTCTCAGTGGTGGGATGGAGATTCGACTTGACGGGTCCTTGCCCCATATGTGCAACAAATAGCCCTCCCTATGGCAGGTAGTCCTGTTCTTGTACCTCAGCAGTGAGTCATTTGAGAGAATCAGTTTCTCCAAGTGCCTCCCTTAGATATACGTCGATGGATAAGCTTTATTCCCGTCATCCAAAACGAAGGTCCTCTGGATCCTAGTCAGGCAGGCTGACTGCTTGCGTACACATTGAGGTGACTACACCCATAACCACGAGCCTGACAAGCACGCATAATCACGCGTTTTGCACAAGCGTACACAAATCCCACACGCCTTCACACGGCTCAAGCATGCTTGCACAGCATCAGTTCGTACCTGAAATATGTCGAGTGCAGACGACGATCTGCTCGCATGACTGATGCGAGACAGCGAACGATTTTGCAAAGAGATGGAATTATCGTACTGCTGGATAGAAAACGCGCAGAGATAGTTCGTGCGGCTGCTCGTTATATTTTAATTATAAACATATCCATGGTATGTTTCTACTCGCTTATATATAGATTTATTTGGTTCGATTTCGAAACAAATGGCAGAATATCGGATGGAAGTATTCTTCAGAATTTTTAGGAGACTTTTTCAAGTCATTTGACATTTCGGAAAGACAGAAATCGCAAAGGTTTACGAAAATCCACGTATATTCATAGGGAACAATGCTTCTGCTTTGAGGACTGATATGCAAAAGCCATTCACAGTGACGTGAACTATGTAGAAAAAAAATTACAACTACCGAGTCTTGATGTCACATTATTGATCATGAGAGGTAACGAGCATTTCGCTCTCATTTAAATATATGTCCGAAAGAGACAGCCTTCCTGTCATCCAAGAAACTGTCACAAAGAGCGCAGATTCGGCACAGGATGGGGGAAGTCCACGGGCGTCTGTTGTGCTGAATGAGGCCAGGCTGATCAGGCCCAAGCGCTGTAGTGTGCGAGTGAGACAGACGAGGACCTACGTCATAGGGAAACCCAGGGAAGCACAGCAGCGTTAAATGTGGCGGACCTAACATCGGCCACAAAGGGAAACATTTATGAAAACTATTTAATTCTGTAGTAATGCAGGGAATGAAGCAACGGTCATTTTAATCTACCATCCTTCATAAATTTTCATGGTGATCCCAATAAAACTTGAATATTGATCATATCTATAATAGTTTAGGATTTACCGTTGAAGTGAAATTCACAAGATTTGTATCAAAGACCTGAATGCTAAAATCGGAACGCTTTAGTTCATCTTAACGATCGACATTTCATGTAGAAGCGCATCATTAAAATTACAAATATTGTTAATGTGAACTCTGTAACTTAATTCTTTAAAAGATATAGTAAATTTAAATTATCAGTATTTTTAGTAAAGCATCAGATCATCATTTCCTCCATACAAAACACATTGAACGATGACAGCATGACACCGTATTGAATCATTAGATAATAGAATATTTGTTGTTAAGTTTATCGCATAATAGTTACTTTTGTTCTTTATTTATTTATCAGAAAGCACATTGATGCATGCATACTGGCTGTGACATTCAAAGTTAAGAAGGAAATTGTATTGGTTTTATGTAAAAGAATTTAACACCGGATTTTATTGTTACTTTATTTATAATGTGAAAGTGGTCAAGCTTTGATTATTTAAATTTGTTAAAATGTAAAATAATGTAGAATAAACTGTAGCCAATCAGATGGACGGCTTCAGGAGAGGAAACTCCCGTAGTCAATTGAGCGACGATGTTCCACAGGCGAAAGACGCGGCCGCAGACGGGCAGAGAGACAGTTTTGGTGTAGACACCAAAGGATACAGTGCTGGTAGAGACGCAAAAGCGGACAGTTCGGCTGGAGACACCAAAGGGACAGTTCAGATTGAGATGCGAAAGCGGGCAGTCGGTCTTTAGGCAGCTAGGAAGTGAAACGACTTAGAAAATTTCGCGTTGTGTGGTATCGCGGGACTTTCTGAATAAACATGACTCTAACCAAACCGCAGCTGTGTGGCCTACATCGTTTATGGGTCGTGAATTTAGTTCCCGATATTATTATTACTGTTATTATATGATATATTAACTTTGTATTTTGCAAATTTGCCATCAGTCAGACAATTTAACCAAAGGGACACAAGTGTCTAATTTAGGGCAAGTAATGCGACACGTGCGGTTCAACCCGCAGACGAGTTTGAGCCAAGACGTTTCGATGAAGGGGGACCGCATGTGAGCCCCAACATCTTTGGGGTGTTACCTCGCGGTTGGGGGCTCGTCCGGGATAGGAACTTGGAAAGCTTTACTTGAGGGATAACAATCGTGCAAAGTGTTGGAATAGGGTTGGATTTTGGAAAGTGTTTTGCGAAGTATGAACTCTGGAAAGTTTAGAACTGGATTTGAATTCTGCAAAGTGTTTCCAAAAGTACTATCTGAACTTCGATAGGCAGGACCTCTCGCAAAAGTTGAATGTAACATGGGTTGAGGACTGAATATTAGATTTCCTTAAGAGTTGTGAAATTACAAATGTAATTCTCACAGTTATCGACATTTTGTGATCTAGGTCCCAAGTCTATGGCAGTTTTGGTGGTTTGCGTGGGGGCTCGGAACTACGAATTTTGCAGCAGTTGTTTGCATCGAGTCTATCGGTGGTTAGGGGTGATAAAATAGTAACGCGGAAGAAGAGGCGACATCGAAAGCACGTAGTTCCACTCAGCAGCGGCATCTTCAATAGCGATTCATCGCGCAGCGGTGGTTGCAGTACCACAACAGAGGCTACGAAATCTTCAGCGTCGGCTTCAACTGCAACGTCGGCCACAATTCCATGGCCGGAGGATCCAGCACGACAAAGCTAAGTACCTGCGCTGATAGCGAGATTATGTATGATTCTGTAGTTCAGTCACCAATAATGTCGCTAATATTAAGCAGTCGGCCACGTTGTGTGGGTCCGAAAATACTAGCGAGCCGGAAGTCGGAGCGGAGAGCGTGATCGGCGGTGGATTTAGTAGGGCCAATAGTCCGAAATCAGAAAAAGGAGATAAATTTGGGGGAGACATGGTGCCGCAATTAATGCAAATGACGAGAAGATTTGGATCCAAAATTGATTGTGTTAAAACCGATATGGTTGACGTAATTTAAAAATTGATTCGGTTCAATCCGAAATAGCTTAGGTTGTGAAAGACGAATTAGGTAAAATGGCTAGTGGAATCGAGAAACTGATAGACGGAAAACTAAAAACCATTCGGGATGAAATGGGCAAAATTTCTAATTAAGTTGGGACATTTGGCTAAGGTAGATAAAGCGGAGGAAAATGTCAGTGATAAGGTGGAGAAGTTGCAGGCAGATCTGGGAGGCAACATAAGAAATTGTATGAGTAGGCAAGATTGCTCTAATACCTGAGACGACAGAGGCTATTAGCAACTTATCCGTTGGAACAGGTAAAGGGGAGAAAGAAGTAGATATAAAATAAAGGAACAAGTAGAATCTGGCATTAAAGTTGAAAACAGTGAAGTTAAAAAGCAAATCAATTAAATAAAAAGCTAAATGAATTCTTTAGCTGCACATCAAACCTCTTCAGTGATCAGTGTTCCGCGGATGAACTAGGGATCGGTCAAATGTTATGGAGACGACGGGAAATATCACCCAGTAAATTTTATAGCAGTATCCAGGGATGGTTTTGTAAGGGGAATGTCCGACGAGGCGAAGATAAAATTCTTGAAAAGACATTTGGAAGGTGAGCCGCAATCGTGGGCAAATATACACAGTGATGCGATCACTACCTACCAAATATCTGAAAGCAGGCTCCTGAACAAGTTCTGGAGTGAAGCGAAGCAAACGCGACTCCAAGAAGAGTTTTTGAAAGGGCCTACATATAAATACGGTAACGGATCGATGCGAGAATTTGTAAACGTGAACTTGCTAGACTAATGCATGTGAAAAGGCGGTTAGCGGAAAATTTGCAGTGGGATCTAGTGCACAGTCCTAGCAACTCAATAGACGAATTTTTGTACTTTGTAAAAAATTTAGAATGGGGGTTGAAACTTAAACCGCAAAGTGAGCAGACAAATATTTTGAAAACTGCAGTCCGCGTAACTGCTATGAAAGACATCCGGAAAGTTATCAACGGAACGTAAACAGCAGTTTTGATAAGGGAAATGGTAACAGGAACACATCCAATGATAAATTTCAAAGCGGTAATGGGAACGGATACTTGCGTGACAGGGATCGACACCAAGAACGCAGATTTGAGGGACGGCCACCTGGCGAAATTAACCAGCGCCGTAGGAGATCGGGAAACTAAGTTTCGTCGCAGGCCCGGAGATGGCAAAATAAACCGGCGATGAATAGGATGAGAGCAAATGGAAATGTGACAGGTGTTAATAAATCGGCAGAAAGGCGTCATAATAATGAAATGAAATTAGTAAGAGATGAGAATCAAATAGGTAAATTTTCAAATCAGACCGTACATAAAAGGCGTAATTCTAAGATAATGAAAGATAACGGTAAAGGCGATGACGACGATTTAGGGCTAAATGATTTGTTTTATGAATGTGAGACAAAAGAGTGTGTGAATGTTAATACAGTGAAAGATTCTATGTGCCAAAAGGAGGCCGAGGCGGAGCTGAATTTGGTGGAGTTAGATGGTACAGAAAATTCTAAAGAGGTACTAACTAGCGGTAACGATGATGTTTCATATGATACTGTGACGGCAGAAGTTGTTAAGGGGGTTAATAAGGACGGCGTAGCATTAGTCTCGTCAGTTGTTGATGAATTTGTGTGTGTATCGGCGGATATTGCTGAATTATTTTTGAAGGAAGGTAGTAATGATGTTTTATGTGCTGAAGTTACGAAAGTTGAAGCTGCTGGTATTGATACGTCAGAGGAAGGAATTTGTGCGTATCTCTCTACTAATGGAGGTGAACCCGAAAGTCTGGATGGATCTGTGGATCTTGAATGTTTGTTTGAGAATGAATATGGATTTGAATTTGATGTGACATCTGAAATTAATGTGGCGCAGGAGAGAGTAGGAGAGGAAAAGGTATTATACTCAGGTTTAAATCAAAAAGCAGTGGAATTTAATAGTACTGTTGATTCTGAAATTGCACGACACTGTAGCTACAATTTATGTGAAGTAACAGCAGAGGATGGTGAAACTATTAACGGTTCTTATACTGATGATTTGTCGACTGAGGTAAATGGGGTTTTATGTAGTGAGATGTATGATGTATCAGCGGCTGTTGAAAGTGTTGTTTGTGAAGGTGTTTGTAATGACGAGGAAGTAAAAAGTAATGCTTTATTGCATAATAATGAAGTAGCTACTAATGTCGATAATTTTAAGGGAGAATACAGTGAGTTTGATTCTAATATAGAAAGTGATAGTTGGATAGAATGGTATCTTAAGGAGGAATATGATTTTACTGTAACTGATTGGCGATAGTACGGTAGAACATTACCATCGTTATTGCCCCATTTGTGGACTCGAGAGAAGTTTAAGATAGCGAGAGGTCTAGAAGGGAGAAAAAATGAAATTGGGGCGAAAGAAGCATTTAATGAATTATTTTGGGATGAGTAAGAAATTGAGGGTTGGTTCAAATGGCTCTGAGCACTATGGGACTCAACTGCTGAGGTCATTAGTCCCCTAGAACTTAGAACTAGTTAAACCTAACTAACCTAAGGACATTACAAACATCCATGCCCGAGGCAGGATTCGAACCTGCGACCGTAGCGGTCTTGCGGTTCCAGACTGCAGCAAGAAATTGAGGGGTAATTAGCAATATTCTATTTCAGGATTTATTGTAGCTTTGTTGTTTTCTTGTCGCATAAGGATTTTCTTGGCATAAGGTATGTGCAATTATAAAGAGAGAGTGTAGATGCTCATTTGAGTGCCAGGAGGTTGGAGAACTCGGTTATTTGGTGAACGGTATCAAGTCAAAAATCAGTGCACAGTATGCGTATAAATTAGGTTTTTGGGAGTATATAAGAGATTTATTTATATGTATGTATGTGTTAGGCCTAAATTTTTGAATGGTTTTATGTTAGTTGTAATTTCCAAGTTATAAGTAATTGTCACACCAATTTGGATGCGTAGAGGTCGGAGAAATTTGGAAAATGAAAATTAATAATGTGTACCTAGTAAGACAGATGTATGTTTATCTACTTATCTCAGAATATTGTGGGGGAATAATGTATTGTTGCATGGAGTATAGATTTGTGTACACAGCTTCACTGCACGGAAGTAAACGACGGGTGAGATTGGTTCACATTTGTTGTTATTTTTGAGTCTAAGGGAGTTATTTAAATTAACAGAAAATATTAATTTGCTGATGAAGTGGATTGGGAATATGTCACGAGATGCATCTCTCTAGTTGGACTTGAATAATGTGTCAGAATCATTGAAGAATTTACGAGCATCTTGCAAACACTGTAAATCAATTGTTTGCTGTGTAGTTTGGATCTGTTTGTAACGATTCCACTGGGAGAAGTGTACAGTGCTGATGCTGGATGGTTTCGGGAAGTGTTTGTTTTTTGGTATCCACACACGATTCGACTTTCAACAGATTTGTTCCCGAAAAACATTGGCGATGGAATGCAGAGCCAGTGGGGTACTCGGATCCGAATCTGTGGAGCGCCGCTGCAAACTTCGTTGTGACAAAAAGGTTCTGTGAACGTGAGTGCAGTGGCGCTGATATTTCTGCGGCGTTTCAACAGACAGTCGGTTTTGATAAATGTATAGTTTTATTTGGCATTAAATAAATAAGCCACAATTCATAATTTATATTAGATATAAGTTTCTTTAAATTTAAAGTATGCTGCATCAACACCACTACAAATAATTACACTATTGATCTGGCGCTTAGGGTATTTATGTTATTATATTATGAGTTTGGGTCTTGTAAATTTGGGCGTTACTTCATAACATATATGGCACACCAGCATGTTGTGAAGTGGAGGTGTGTGAGTTAACGCGCATTTCGCTCTTCCTGTCATCCAAGAAACTGTCACAAAGAGCGCAGACTCGCCACAAGATGGGGAAAGTCCACGGGCGTCTATTGTGCTGAATGAGGTGAGGCTGATCAGGCCTAAGCGCTGTAGTGTGCGAGTGAGACAGGCGAGAACGTACGTCCTAGGGAAACCCAGGGAAGCATAGCAGTGTTAAATATGGCGGACCTAAGATCGTCCATAAAGGGTGGCATTTATGAAGACTATTTAATTCTGTAGTAATGCAGCTCAATCGAAAATGGCAGCTTTTGTACACTGGATAATTTTTTTGTTACTAAAATCCTACATTCACGTGCCTCATCCAGACAAGGATCTAAGAGAATTTGTGCACTGAAAGGGTTGGACAAAGATCAAACCACACTT
This sequence comes from Schistocerca serialis cubense, assembly GCF_023864345.2. Taxonomy (NCBI): domain Eukaryota; kingdom Metazoa; phylum Arthropoda; class Insecta; order Orthoptera; family Acrididae; genus Schistocerca; species Schistocerca serialis. The sequence goes on from NC_064644.1 coordinate 11,208,400, forward strand.
GAAGTACCGTACATGAGCAAGTGAAACATTTAAATACAATATGTATATGGTAACTGTTCGCTTAGTTTCAAGAAAGTATTCATTTTATTTCTTTATATGTTTTTTAAGAGGAAGCAAGCTAAGTTGTAGTAATTTAAGGTTCTGTTTAATGTTAAAAGGCTATATGAAGCCTGAAAATCAAATACGATCGCTCTCATGCCGATTCACTTTACAGTGCGTGCATATCCCAACTGCAGTGTGATAATGCGCTTGAGATGTAGACATGTAGCATTATGAGAGGGAGAGGACGTGTAGCCGTAGTAGGAGCTAACACACAGATCAGTAACCACAGCACACGCGCAGAATAGTTGAGCACAGCACGCTGCTTTGCACACTGGATGCAACGTAAACTTGGCACCTAGCCGCCAAATAAGCTATAGTCTGAAGGTTTTAGTGTAAGTTAATTCCTATTAAAATGAAGGAATCTACACTATAAAGAAAAAACTAATACAGAAAGGCGGTTTAAAATAAAAGAAAATATACAGAGAAAGAAAGAATGACTAACTACAGAAACCTATCTACACGCTACGCTACTACTATTTACAGTATACACAAATTTACACTTAGTTATTTTCACAATGTGTAAATCACTGTAAGGAAAGTATCCATATACAACGAAATAATCAGTGACTGTAGAAGAATGGTCATATTCTGGACAAAGTACGGAAGATAATGAGGTTGTGCCTGACTATTGCATTTATTAATTGCAGGTGTAATCGTAGTATGAATATGGATGGACTGAAAGAGGTAAGTCAAAACGATGGACATGGTTTGAATATTTGTGTTGCTACAAAAGAAGGATTGGTTCTGAGAACTGAAAAAGATTTTATGAATTTACACATCCACGTACTTAAAGCAAAAAGATATATATGTGTGAGGAGAAAAATGATACGTTAGTTACATTCTTAGTTTATACGTTATTATTAAGTTTATTTTCCAGGTAACGATGCAAGGACACACCCTGCTAAAGGTAGGAAGCAGAATTCATATAGCTAGTACCAAAGAAAACGGGCTATACCGCAGTATGGGTAATTATATTATGTAAATATGTGGATGAATGTGACAGACTATGAATATTGAAGATCATTTACAAGGTATCACAACTTGTCTAAAAGTTCTTCTACAATGTTTTCTTGGTACAACCTTCATAGCGACATATTTAAGTATATTATATACACAAGAGCTGTATCCTGAAGATATGGATATAAGTTAGATGCAGTGAATTACACTCGCTACAAGTACTTGCAGACAAGTAATAGCTTACATGACACTGCACTGTCAGAGTTCTGCAGTTAGTTCAGCAAACACTAAGTAAGTGGTTTCACGAAGAACAAAGAGGCGTGCACAAAGAGTTTACTCAACTAGTCTATGATGTGCAGATGATGGATTTCAGCGGGATATAAAAGAATGCTTCTTTCCATTCCCTGTCACCATTCCCTGTAAATCAGTAGACGCATTCGTAATAGACTTGAGAGAGGCAGGGCCAGGCATAGCTATATCTTCTGACAAAACACGTCATCTGGTAGTATGCAATTATCAAACACTTGGTGCATGCTGTAAAAAGCTTACATTTACGTGTGATATAGTGAGTGAATGTGTGGGTGCTTAAAATAAGCCAAACGTTTGCGGTTCGTTTGAGGCACCAAATAAATATGAAATGATGTGGTGGAGGAAGGTTTGGTACCTGAGGTAAGAATATCTTCAAAATTGCAAGAAGTATGAAAATGAGGAAAACCACCATCCACTCAAATTTCGAGTCTGTTGTGCGAGGAAAATAGAAATTGGCTCAAGAAAAGAGTACAGCAGAAATACTGTAACGATGAGGAAAGGGTCACAAAAGTAGAGACTGGACTAGCTGGGAACAAGTTTCGGAACAGAGACACTCAAATGCCAAACAATGGGATACAAAAATACAGAAGATTTGTGATGTATATTCAGTAGAGGCATATATTCGTCACGATGGAAGTGGTTCCAAAGATAGTAGTGATATTATAAGGTGCGTACCCTTAAAACGAATGCATAAGGGAGCAACAGTATTTTTGCTGAATCCGTGGAAAGTCTGGAAACTACAATATTAATGTTGGATTGAAGAAGATTTCACGAATGAATCCAAGGGGAATTTGCTAACAGTGGATGAAGAAGATAAAGAGATTTATCGACTAACGGCACAATTTCTAGCAGCATGTCAAGCTAAAGCAAAATAAAACAGAGATACATCTAAAGAACGATGCATTTGAAAGGCGTTGCGACAGCGAGTTTATCTTTCCTTTCATAGATACCAACATTGCAAGTAGTAATGATATGTATGAAGCTAACAATATAAAGACAGCGTTAGTGAAGGAAGTCATGAACGAAGTTACTGTAACACCAAGTGACACAAATGTCAGAGTAAGGGATGACACTGTAGATGACAAGGAAGGGGAAGAGGATATGCAACAGAGGAGAGAAAGTAGTCAAGATCGTAGAAGAGAAGAGGAGGAAAAACCTCCAGATAAAAGACGGGAGGTAGGAATGGGACAGATCAGATTTTTTGGCGAGACCTCGCTATTGAAAAGGATTTATTGTGAGAGTGTGAAGAACAGGACTTTAGTAGGAAATTAGACTTAGATGGGAAATTGGGGAGTTATGTCGAAGTTTCTGACACGAAAATAATCGATATTGGGGCAAGTATGTAACAGAATTTGGACAAATAATGAACACATTAAATCATGAAGGTACCAGTTTTTAATATTAAAGAGGGAGAAATCAGAAAGTCTAGTGGAAGACTTACTAGATTTTCCTTCTCATAAGGAAATTACTCCAGACGAGGAAAAACAACTAGTTCAGAAAAAGATGACGAAACAAGCTGAAGATAGTATTCGTCAGCACTACAACATTCCTAAACTTTCAAAGTCCAAAGCAAGTGATTTGGTCCTCACGAAGACTCATGAGAAATCGAATACAATTTATCACGAGATTAGCAAATTCATTTACAACGAGCCTTACAAAATTGTAAATATTCCTCATGCTGTTGCTTCCATTTTGGAATTCCCAGTATCAAAGAAGAGTCTAGGTATAAGAAACATAGTAGATTAAAAAAAAACGAAGAGTTCAAAATAATAATGTACTGAAATGAAACAGAGTCTAAAATAAATGTGCATCTAAATTGATCTAAGCAACAACAGTTTAATTAATTAATGTTTCGTCAGTATAATATTTTTTTGTGTATGTTAATTATAAAGGACAATACCCAAATATGATTTTTCGTTTAAAAAAAAACTAATATCATGTAAAATGTAACAATAAGGACTGTGCTTTGGAAAAAGGGCCGACATCAGTACAATAACAACATTGCGACAAGGAGAGAATCTCAATGAAGCAGTATCATGGATAGAAGGACTCATCCTAAAGACAACTCACACAGTAGACATCGTAAAACGGAAAGCTAACCCGTGGTTCAACAAAGAATGTTACGAAGTCAGACAGAAAGCCACCAATGCCACGCATCTCGGCAGAAGAACTCATTCACGGGATGACTTGGACAGCTATGGTAAGCTGAGGAGGGATTATACAAACAAGATTAAGGAAGAGCAAAGGGTATTCTGGGCCTAAGAGCAAAAACGTCTAATAGAATAAGCGAGACAGAAACTGTACAAGGCTCTTCAACTGAAGCAACGAAAATTCCCAGGGAACATCCCAATGGCAGTGTGGGAAAGACCTTTAACTCAACCCTTCAGGCTAACAACACACGCCTGCCGGCAGGAAGCCCCACAGCGACACCAGCCCCTATGCAGGAGATTGAATTTTTCACAGAAGAAGAAATAATCCACACAGTTATGAGCACAAAGAACAACAAAGGATGTGGCCCAGACAACATCTATAACGAGCACCTGAAAACTACGCTCCCTGTACTCCTCAATGAGTGACTGAAACGAGGAATTATACTGGATCAGTGGAAACATTCAAAGGCGATAATGCTGCACAAGGGAGAAGGTAACACGGCTGGCCCAAATGCGTACAGGCGCATTGCACTAGAGAAAACCATATTCAAGATCTTCACAGCACTACTGTGCAAGCGTCTTAGAGATATCATCGATGAGAAACTCCCCGATTCACAATTTGGTTACAGATGTGGGAAACCAACGACACAAGCTGTACACTGTCTCCAAACCGATATAGAAATGGCCTTAGCGAGCCGAGGGGGAAAGCTTCATGCAATATTCATAGGCTACACTAAGCCGTTCGACACAGTCAATAGACCCATTCTAATGAAGAAACTGGAAACAGCTTAGGTCCAAGACATTACATGTTGCCAACCATTAGATATCTTCTCACCAACAACTGGGTGGAAATACGTGATGGTTTAGGTAAGTCCAGCCTGATACAACAAACAGCTGGTGTGTTGCAAGGTGACCTGCTGAGCCCCTTGCTCTTCATCTTAGCTACGGCAGACATCATTGAGACAATAAAACCCGACAATGTAAATCTACTCATGTATGCAGATGATATGGCATTAACCTCAGTTTCTGAGGATGGTCTGCAGAGAACCTTCAACCAGTTGGTGTACTGGGCACGAAAAAACGACCTATCCTTAAATGAAGAGAAGGCAGTCTCCATGACCTTCAGAAGAGGAGGAAGACCTGGCGCTTCCTATGTTGGAGAGACACCGCTTAAGTCAGTCACCGGTTTTACGTACCTAGGAGTTATCTTTCAGTCACAGGTAACAGTATTTAAACGCCACATAAACCACAGAGCCAGTGCCGCAACGAGAGCCATAAATGATGTCAAGTCGATAGACAAACTCTCCCTGGAAAAAGCCGTACGGCCGTTTGAACTCAAAGTTGAACCTGTTGCAATTTACGGATTGGAAAACATATGGATTCATCCGAAGAAGACAGATCTCGAAAAAATAGAGAAGCTGAAGGCTACTTACATAAGAAGGGTACTATATCTCTCCAAATACACACTGTCGCGGCTTGTGTGTGAATTGGCCAGGGAGCCCTTCTTAGAAGAGCTGCGACTGAAGCACTTACTACCGGTGACGACAGCCTACCGGGACTTATTGACGAAACTACATGAGAAGAAACGCAAGATATGGAAGGATTTCCATGTTACAGACGCCATGACAATACGTGAATGGACACAGGGAGGATACGAACTCCGGCACGTAGTGACAAGACTATCCGTGCACGGATTTCACCACAAACTGTGCAACACCCCGAGTTTTCACGAGCCCAGCACAAGCTGTGTATGTGCGAGGTGCCGTGACCAGTGTGAGAGATATCATGTGCTAACCTGTAGGATGAGAACAGAATCGCTGGTGAATATCTGTAGTGGCTAAGAATAATAATAGTGAACAGAGAATAATTCCTGTACTTCAGGCATTAAATGGCCAGTTGGGTGCAATAAATGTATTATTATTATTAAAATGGCCGAAAATGAAAAAGAATGGAGAGTGAGTCGTGGTGAAAGACTCACAATACACTGAGAAAGTGGATGTCAAAGGGAGCGAGAAGAAACTCATTAAATTCACCGTAAGTGAAAGCACAAAAGAAAAGGAAGTGTCTGCGACGGACATTCTAGCGTGCATTGTCCTCTTTCATGTGAAAAACTATCTACACAATAATTTTTTATATTGTGAAACGTTCGCGTTTGGAAATAAGTAAACAGAGTATGTAGCAAGCAATTTAGTCACTAAGTTTTAAAACTGAAAGTTGTGATGGATACTTCGTTAGTTAAATGATAAATAAAATTTACGTGCAAGATGTTACATAGTGTAATGATAAACACTGAAATGTGCTCCGTATAGTGCTCGTTGCTGTGAGTGTGATGTGATGGGGCTCGGCAGTGGAGAGCGCTATCTGCTTGACACACCTGTGTGCTCAACAGACAAACGATATTGCCGAAATGCAGTAATCTGCTAATCACATTAACTGAAATTGCTCGGTGATTTCAAAAGTGTTAAATATGATTTAGAGCAATTAATGTCAATCATTTTTATGCAAATTAATTAAATTTCCTACCACACATATATTGCTCCTGCTTTACAAGGGAACACCGCCACAGCGATTACTCAATTTAGTTATGAAGAGGAAATCAGTCAGAGTCATTGTTTGTAGGTAGCCTGACCTAATTTGTTGTAAGACTAAAGATAAGGGAATTCAAACTGATTCTTTTAAACCATGAGTTTACTGTCTTCAAATTGTATCACAGTTAGATGAATGTTTTCTCAGACAGAGTCTATGAACAATTCTTATTTGATGCTCAAATAAGGTATAAATTGTTTCTGAAAGAATCTAATAAATCACATTCCACAATGAAATGCACGCTGATGTGCTCAAAATTGTTCTACTAACAAATGGTAGGTGCCTCTAACTGAGCAGAAGGCTGCTATGGAACTACTAACGGCTTTTCAAACTCTGTCCTGCTCGCAAATGCAAGTTAAAACTAGAGCCAAGATCGAAATAAGCTGACACTGAAAAAGCAACGCAAGCTGCTGAACTGGCCTCGCAAATTGTGAGCCGCTCAGAGGAATGGCAACACTAGTGTTAAAACGCGACTCATACGTGATCTATTCAGTGTAATCTGTGCAAATGCTACTACCAGGTCTATCTCTCTCTCTTTTTCTTTCTCTCTCTCTCTCTCTCTCTCTCTCTCTTTCTATCTCTCGGAGTGTGACTGTTATGGCTAACTTTGTCCTCACCATCTTACTAGCGATCCTCCTCACTCCCAGGAAAACATGGCTTGGAAGAGAGGATTCACAACTTCTGTCGCAGTGACGACCAAGAATTACACTTAACACGCTGCAACGCCTCAGAATCCTGCCAAAATTTCTCCACTATCACTTACAATATGCCCATTCACTGGCCAGAAGTTGGTACACTATATGCTTTGTCACCACCTACTGGTTCAGACATTCATACTAGAGCACCTACACTGATGACTCTTCTGAGGGGCTGATATCATCCGGGTGGTTAGATTCTGGGACTTTCCCACACTAATCACTGCAAAATACCCGTGTATTTGCAACCGCAAACAGGAAATGCAGATTCGGCATGCCAAAAATATTCAGGGGACTAGCGGTAGCTCTGCTGTAACTTCCAAGGCCTGTCTCAACTCACAGGCGGTGGGAATCAGCCAGTTTGTGGTCCCAGCACTTCTGAGAATCAGTTGCCCACTTGGCGGTCTTGAACCATCACGCATTGAAAGCGTCGAGATCACCCAGTTCTATCGCATATCGTCTCAGGCTCACCTAACGGAAGAGAAATTCACGAACCTTACTCCGGAAGCCACAAAGGATGTATTTCCCTCCTGCTCCGCTAAGAACATTAAGCTGCCTAGTTCACTTATTCTCAAAAAATGATATGTGACGATAATGGGCCGGCAGGAGTGGGCAAGCGGTTCTAGGCGCTGCAGTCTGGAACCGAGCGACCGCTACGGTCGAAGGTTCGAATCCTGCCTCAGGCATGGAAGTGTGTGATGTCCTTAGGATAGTTAGGTTTAATTAGTTCTAGGCGACTGATGACCTTAGAAGTTAAGTCGCATAGTGCTCAGAGCCATTTGAACCATTTGACGGTAATGTCACATCATATACACTATTTTGGAGAAGTAACTGCTTAATAAGTTTGTTATCTATGTACGTTATGTGTAAAGTTTTTTATCTACTTAAATCAAAAAAAGGTTTGCATCAGCCCAGTTCCCAGAACTTCTGAAGATAGACGTCGACAGTGGATATTGCATCACAGACACAGTCCCTTTGACTGTTCAGAGATGTCGCTAACCCATTGTGTGTGTGAATGTGTGTGAAATCTTATGGGACTTAACTGCTAAGGTCATCAGTCCCTAAGCTTACACACTACTTAACCTAAATTATCCTAAGGACAAACACACACACCCATGCCCGAGGGAGGACTCGAACCTCCGCCGGGATCAGCCGCACAGTCCAAGACTGCAGCGCCCTAAACCGCTCGGCTAATCCCGCGAAGCGCTAACCCGTTCAAAGATGTAAAAAAAACCATGCATGAGCTGCGCCTATTAGACAGAGGGGGTCTGACAGCCGATCAGTTCCAGTTATTCCACCAGGTAGGAGGTATACGGCTCGTATTGTCTGTAGTCCAACCATGCCTAGACGGTCAATACCGCTGTTCGATCGCGTCTGCATTGTTACTTTGTGCCAGGAAGGGCTCTCGGGAAGTGTCCAGGCGTCTCGGAGTGAACCAAAGCGATGTTGTTCGGACATGGACGAGATACAGAGAGACAGGAACTGTCGATGGCATGCCTCGCTCAGACCGGCCAAGGGCTACTACTGCAGTGGATGACCGACGCCTACGGATTATGGCTCGGAGGAATCCTGACAGCAACGTCACCATGTTTAATAATGCTTTTCGTGCAGCCACAGGACGTTTTGTTACGACGCCAACTGCGCAATAAACTGCATGAAGAGCAACTTCACGCAGGACGTCCATGGCGAGGTCCATCTTTGGAACCACGACACCATGCAGAGCGGTACAGATGGGCCTAACGACATGCAGAACGGATCGCTCAGTATTGGCATCACGTTCGATCCACCGAGGAGTGTCGCATATGCCTTCAATCAGACAATCGACGGAGAGGTGTTTGGAGGCAACTTGGTCAGGCTGAACGCCTTAGACGCACTGTCCATTTTGGGGTGGCATTATCAGGGGCCGACGTACGCCGCTGGTGGTCATGGAAGGCGCCGTAACGGCTTTACAATATGTAAATGCCATCCTTCGACCGATAGTGTAACCATATCGGCAACATTTTGGCGAGGCATTCGTCTTCATGGACGAAAATTCGCGCCCCCATCGTGCGCATCTTGTGAATGACATCCTTCAGGATAACGACATCGATCGACTAGCGTGGCCAGCATGTTCTCCAGATATGAACCCTAAAGAACATGTCTGGGATAGATTGAAAAGTTCTGTTTATGGACGACGTGACCCACCAAGCACTCTGAAGGATCTACGCCGAATCGCCGTTGAGGAGTGGCACAATCAGGACCAACAGCGCATTGATGAAGTTGTAGATAGTATGCCACGACGAATACAGCCGTGCATCAATGCAGGAGGACGTGCTACTGGGTATTAGAGGTACCGGTATGTACAGCAATCTGGACCACCACCTCTAAAAGTCTCGCTGTATAGTGGTACAACTTGCAATGTATGGTTTTCATGAGAAATGAAAGGGTGGAAATGATGTTTATGTTGAATCTATTCCAATTTTCTGTACAGGTTCCGGAACTCTGGGAATGGAGGTGATGCAATACTTTTATTGATATGTGTGTATATATATGTTATCCTCTTGAAAAACGAGATAATAATGGAAGTAAATTGTGATTCAATAAGAGTTACAGTATCTTTAGATACAGGATAATTCAACGAAATTTGGGTCGTGTAAAACGTGACATCTTAAGTTTGACAAAAATTTATTAAAATTTTTTCGATTAACCATTACCAATTGAAACCGATACTTGAAATATCTACGTCTTCTTACTATGTTAAATGTGTTATACTATCTGTTAAAAGAAATAAATATTATTCATAGAAATTAACGGTATAGTAATAAGTGTCTGTTACAATTACAGCGAGTGTAATATTCAGAGGTTACTTGAAAATGTGTAATATATTTGTCAGAGCTAATAAGGAAGTCGGGCTTCCACTTTGGGTTTTCAAACTGCGTTGTGTTGATGACCTTCGCGCTAAATGGTTCAGAAAGGACGGAATGAAACGAAAAGGTGACACTCGCAGGCATGGTAGTCTGTAGTGCATACATACCTGTATGGTGCCTGGTGATGTTAATGATGTTTTTTGAGTTCTAAAGTGTGCATACTCATGTGAAAGTCTTTGTGGCAATGGCATTTGTTTCGTAAAGTCGTCTCGAGAAATTGCGGGTTTGGAAAGCAAGATTATTTAACATTACTCTGCAGTGGAATCTGAAGTCAATACCACATCAAGAACAATGCTTATTGCAAGCAACATGGTAGTATTAAATTAATTCCATCTCAAAGCAGACATGAAGAGCCTGGTGAATTATCATTGCGCATTCTTCATCTACGGCACCACAATAGCTGTGGTAAAAAAGAACTTATATTAAATCTAACTACATAGAAATGTACTAAATATTATGGTTCAAACTTTATATGCCGTTATTGTACAGAGTCAGACAAATAAAAATTCTCTCGTAAATTCATTGTCATAAAGATTCAAACGTATCCTACTTCCTTGTCTCTTTTTGAAATAATTTAATGCAGATCAAAACGGTCAAAAGAGCGTTTTATTTTTTCGAGAATCACAACAAATTTCGAATGCTACTATAGTTACTGCTAGAAAAGACATTTTCAAATTTATTTACGCTTGCTTGAAATTTACCGGTTGCACCGCTAAAGCACTTGCAGATATTTATTTTGAGATTTAATTTCCCTTATTTTGCACTTATTTAATTTTCATTAATTCTTAACTGCTAAATTTAAAAGTGATGGACACTGAACTACGTCATAATGACACAGCTTGCATCTATCTTGGTCCAAGTAAAACAAAAATATAAACTGCACTAAAGTAAATTTACTTAAGTAAGAGTTAAATAGCTTGCGAAAGAATAAAGTTAAATTGCTTGTTCTGAGCTGACGACCACATATCTTGAAAGAGGTAGTGCTGTACAGTAATATTGTACCAGTCTACAATCCATTCACTACTGTGATGAGGACAAAACTATAAGATAGGCAGTGAAGTGCTTATCCTGTGAAATATCTTTGGTTGTGAGCCGAAATTATTGGAGATCGCTCCCTGTTATTCTCATCACGATTTCGAGAGGAGTCCAACATAAAATCAGTTGCCTAAAAGTTAACATTGTATTCCGCTGAATTGCACTTGGTCAGCAGGTAATTAAATAATGTCACATAGAAGAAGGTGTAATTACATGAATGACGAACAATAACTAAACTAAACGAAGGTTTATTCAGCACTTGCACCTACAAGAGCGCGGAACGAACTGCTTCCGGCCAGAACACATACGGTATATATACAGTTACAGAACATTCCAGTAAAATGATTCTTGACATTTGTGGATACTTCTAGAACGTACTCGAACCAAATATAGAAATTAAAATTTTACACTCGAGGGGAGCTCTGAACCCACCACCCTCCATGCAACAGTCTAGTATCACAACCACGGTGACTGTGCTGCTCTGTTTCTTCTGCGACATGGCTCCCTCCTTAAGAGAACAGAGTCTCAGAGTTGCGTCGTCCTAGTCCGCGGACGAGTCATCGGACATGCATACTCCAACTCCTGACGACTGATGTTCGCCCTGGTGGTCATCTTCTTAGAACTTCCCTTGCCGCTACGCTCTTCGTCACATTTCCGCTTGTTTTCTGTCGCTGGAGCTTAGAATTTACCCTGCGTTGCAGGATCCTTATAGGGCTTCATTCGAAAGACGTGGACCGTATCTATGATCTTTCGTCGTCTTGTGTCGGGGTCGAAATCTTCAACTTCATAAGTACAATCACGCAACTGTTTTACAACCTTATAAGGTCCAAAGTAGCGCCCGAGGAGCTTCTCAAAGAGACCAACCTTCCGAACAGGAGTGAAGATCCAGACGAGGTCACCAGGCTGGTAGGCAACAGGGCGGTGGCTCGCGTCATACCTTCGGCGATGGTTTTCTTGATCCTGCAGCGTGCGGAGTCGAGCTAACTGCCGAGCTTCCTCAGCTCTGCTTAACACTTGGCCGATGTAGTCGTCGTCCACGTCATCAGGATGTAACGGAAACACAGTGTCCATCGTCGTAGTCGCCTCACTCCCATGCACCGGGAAAAATGGCGTAAATCTTGTGGTGTCTTCTTTGCCGGTGTTGTAGGCAAACGTCACGAAAGCCAGCACCTCATCCCAGTTGCTCCGCTCGACATTGACGAGCATTGATAGCATGTCGGCCAAGGTCTTATTAAGGCGTTCAGTAAGCCTGTTAGTTTGCGGATGGTAGGCAGTCACCATGTGATGGGCAATGTTGCACCCACGGTTTATCTCTGTCTCAAGATTCGATTGAAAAACTTTCCCTCGATCCGTAATTAACGACCTTGGTTCACCGTGTTTTAATACAATGTCTTCCACAATGAATTTGTCTACCTCGGATGCTTAGGCTGTTTTCACGGCTTTTGTAATGGCGTAGCGTGTCAGATAATCAGTGCAAACAATAATCCATCTACTGCCACCAGCAGATGTTGGAAATCGCACGAGGAGGTCAATCCTAACACGCTGGAAAGGCGTTTCGGCTGGTGGAATTGGTATGAGTTAGATAGGTGGTTTCTGAGGAACTGCCTTTCTCCCCTGTCAGTCTCGACAGTGCGACACATAATGACGGACACTGCTAAATAAACCCGGCCAGAAAAAATCTCTTGCGGATCCTATCGTATGTCTTAATAAATCCTAAATGTCTGGCCTCAGGTGTGTCACGGAATTTCTGTAGAACGTCTAAGCGCATGTGTTTAGGAATCACTGATAGCCACCTCTTTCCAAACGGATCAAAGCTATTCTTGCAAAGTAATCCATTAACTACCTTAAATTGTCCTTTCACATTCTCTGAGCGATTTAGCGCAAGCATAATTTGAGATATCTTGGCATCCTTCTTCTGCTCAGCAGAGAGATCTTGGAGTGCAGCGAGACAGTCACCATCAAAGTCTTGATGGTCTTGCACAGGGTTTCTTGAGAGACAGTCGGCATCTTGGTGTTTGCTTTCACATCTCTAATACTTTTAGGAATTGGAAATTCCGTTATAGATCTCACCTTTTCTGGGTCTGGCCGCACACCTTCGTTTGACACAAGGTGTCCAAGTATTTTGATTTATTTCGCTCCAAAGAGACACTTTCTTGGATTAAGTTTCAATCCACCTTGTTGGAGACACTTACTAACGGCCCTCAATCTTTTCACGTGTTCATCAAATGTCTCTGAGAACACTATAATGTCATCTAAATAACAAAGACACATCGTCCACTTCAGGTAACTTAGAAGATTATCCATCATCCGTTCAAGTGTTGCCGGTGCATTACACAAACCAAACGGCATCACCTTAAACTCATACAGGTCCTCAGGGGTGATGACTGCAGTTTTCTCACGGTCAGCCTCATCTACTTCGATTTGCCAGTATCCCGAGTACATGTCCATGGTTGAGAAAAACTTTGCCGCCTTCAGACAATCTAGTGTATCGTGAATTAGTGGAAGGGGGTAAACGTCCTTTTTAGTTATCTTATTAAGCTCCCTGTAATCAACACAAAAGTGCCAACTGCCATCCTTCTTCATGACAAGAACCACTGGTGATGACCGAGGGCTCTGCGAAGGTTGAATGATGTCATTATTCGACGTTCCGTTGCTGACAGACGGTATGTTCTCTGGCTTATTGGTTGATGGTCTCCAGTGCTAATCCGGTGCTTCACCGTCGATTTGTCTAATTTGCTCTTCACCTGTGGATTGAAGCATTCAGAGGACTCTTGAAGAATGGCAAGTAGCTTCTTCTATTGTTCCTTAGTGAGATCTGGTGATAGTCGAGCTAGCGCCAATTTCGCCCACAGACTCGGCATGGGAGGTTTCTATGACGCTCAGCTGTTCGGCAATTAACGGCTCAGCGTTTGCTACGCACATGCGTCTTGGAAGGATCTGCGGTTCTCGGCGACAGTTAACTACCCACAATTCACCGAACCCGTTCTTAAACGAGACGACAGAGGCTGGGATGACGAAGTTATTCTTCAGTGGTATGCTTCTCTTACATTCCACTACAAGATCCATGAGTTGATGCATGGCATGACACACGACAGTTACCTTTCTAGCGCTGACTGCAGGAATGATCACTTCATCCAGCACACATAGTCTCCACACACTCAGATGCACATCTTCCTGTCCACAGTCTCTCACCTCGTCTAGCATAATCTTCGAGCTACCACAATCTATAATTGCCTGAGAAGCTTTCAAAAAATCCCATCCGAGAATGACGTCATGATTACACTCCTGTAAGACGATTAATTCTAAGGGTTGTGTATGGCCACTTATACCCACTCGAATGGCACATCTTCCTGTAGGTTTTACATATTTCCCATTAGCCACCTTCGGCAGAAATGTTTCGCTGTCGACGAATACGGTTTTCTACAACTGGCGACGGTACTTCTCCGAAATGACTGAATATGGTGCTCCAGAGTCCACAAGAGCTTGGGCTGGTCGGCCATCCATGAGGATATCGACGTAGTTTCCTATCATTTTTGTAGTGATCGACGGCGGAGGATTTTTCTCTTCGGCGGCCTCACCTCCAAGGAAGGTCACACCCTTTAGTTTTCCAGGTTGCGGCGGCTGGAGCTTCTAAATGGCGATGGAGATTTTGATCGGCCTGTTGGGGAGCGTCCTCTTCAGCGGCTAGCTTGCGGCGATGGTGACCAACGTCGTCCTGCACCCACATTTTCTTGTTCATCTTCGTCGTCCCTCAGTTGGCGTCGGCTAAGATCGGTCTGCTGTCTTCTAGCGCGGGCGTAATCAAAAATCCGCCGCCTTTCTCGACACTAGCGCTCCACATGTGCCGGTCGTCCACAGTGGAAACATACTGCTTGATTATCCTGGGGCCTCCAGAAGTCAGTCTTCCTTGGTGCCCAAACAGGTTCCTCGTGCAGCATTGTAGGAACGTAACTTAGTCTGGGTCTCGACTTTTTCACTGTTTTGAAGGGAAATGAAGGCCGAGAGATTGGGTTCTATGTCTGTTCCACTTTCTCCCTTATGAGCTCTTGAAGCGTCTCGGTTTTTTCCTCGCCGTGCAATCCAAGTGCCTTCTGAACTTCCTCTCTCACTATCTGACGAACACTTGTGAAATCAGTTCCTTCCTCCATCACAGACATCGATACGACGTTTGGAAGCCGTTCAAACTTCTTGTGTGTAATTCTTTTTTGGTGCATTGTCTCGATATACTGGCACCATTTTTGAAGTCGTGTGATGTCGAAACCTCCTTCAGGATTAGGGCTTGATACATGTCCTCAGCAACACCCTTCATGAGATGTGCAACTTTATCTTCCTCCTTCATTCGAGGATCCACTATTTTACACAGTTCGAAGACGTCTTTAATGTAGGATGTTGTAGTTTCTCATAGACGTTGTGCACAGCACTTTAATTTATCTTCAGCCTTGCACATACGTCGTTGTGTGTCGCAGAAATACTTGCGCAGTTCCGCCTGGGATACTTCCCAGCTTTTGAACTTCTCTCCATTGTACTCATACCATTGCTTGGCAGTGCCCTCCAACTAGAAAAATACGTTAGCCAAACACATGGTGTCATCCCGCTTCTTAAATTTGGCTATACGCTCATATACCTTCAGCCACTTGTCTGGATCTTGGTCGTCATCACCAGAGAACCCGGAAGGATGTCTCATGTGGTGGCACACAGTTGCTGTCATCGTAACGTCCTCTTCTTCTTCCGTCTCCGATAGATTGCGATCTGTTGAATATGGCTCGAACTCGGGTTTCTCGCCACGTAAACGGCGGCTCTGTCGTGGCCTGATGGGAGCCACTGTGTCGTCGATAATGTGCGCTGTCACAAGGTCCAATATCCAGCGTCTCCACCAGAATAATGTCACGTAGAAGAAGGTGTAATTGGATGAATGACGAACACTAACTTCACGTAACGAAGGTTTATTCAGCACTTGCACATGCAAGAGCGCGGAGCGAACTGCCTCCAGCCAGAACACATACGGTATATATACAGTTACAGAACATTCCAGTACAATGATTCTTGCGGTTTGTGGATACTTCTAGATTGTACTCGAACCGAATATAGAAAATAAAATTTTACAGTTTAGGTGAGTATTGAACTCACCACGCCCCTCCGCGCAATCGTCTAAGGATCATAACCACTACACAAAGGTGACGATGGTACTCAGTACCTTTTGGACAATATTCTTAGTGTCATCAGAACAGTAACAGTTGTATAGTGCAGATTTAATGTCGCTTCTCAATTGAACGACGTAAGCCTTCAGTTTTCTTTCGAGTAGAGAGTGGGCGGCGTGTTAGATGCATTTTATTAATACGCAAAGCAGTGCTGCCGTGTAAAAAGGACGAGACAGCGACCACTTTTACGTAGAACCGTATTCGCCGAAAATGGTTCAAATGGCTCTGAGTACTATGGGACTTAACATCTGTGGTCATCAGTCCCCTAGAACTTAGAACTACTTAAACGTAACTAACCTAAGGACATCACACACATCCATGTCCGAGACGGGATTCGAACCTGCGACCGTAGCAGCCGCTTAGTCTCGGACAGCAGCCCCTAGAACCTCTCGACCACAGCGGCCGGCCGTGGTCACTGGAACAGTGGCTCTATAGTAACTTAAAATATTCACGTGAGTACCTCTGCTTAATACAAAAGATTCTGCATAGTCTGCTTCGAAAACATCATAAAGTTCGATTACACGCAGTTCGTGTACTTTAAAATTTTCGTAGAAAGACTTCCAGTCGTCTCTGCATGGATAAATAGAGGTCTACTCTCATCAACTGCTGCACGTGATTGTCTGTGTCCTCTGCCTTCACTGCAACCACACTGTCGGATGTAAGCTTGATCTCCTTTTTCGAAGCGCCAGAGCGCATTTAATTTGAAATCGAATCTTTTGAAGTCAGAAACTTACAAACAGAACATGATTGGAAAAATAATGAAACGTTTCTGTAATTAACTGCTACACAAAACTAGCAACTAGTGATCACAAGGAACCACTTCAATAAAATACGATGGACTTTAGCTTAGTTTATTAATCTTCAAATGACAGAACACGCGTAACTGTGCCCTTCTAATTCACACTGACATGTTACACATCGAAATCTGCTTATTCTAGAATAACCGTAGTTTATTCATGTATATATCGTACGAGTCTGATTACAGTCACTGTAAGGTCAGTCGTAAGTTTTTCTATACTGACGACGCGTATTCACGTGAGTACCTCTGCTTAATGCAAATGATTCTGCATATTCACATCTGCCAAATAACCTTTGTAAATCAAGTAAGATAATCTTCGATATAATACTTCCCACCATTACTTTCACGTGCCAGTTTCCCGTGTTTGTGCCCAGATGTTAATCGTTCAGCTTCTAACCTCAAATGTAATACTACTTACTCCGCATGCTCACTACTGCAACCACTGTCAGCGGAACACGACCATGTCTTATCGTTAGACAAAAAATAAAAGCAAAAATTCTCGCCGGCTATCACATGCTCAGCCAAAGATTACAAGTGTCCAAGACACTACATTTTCACACCATTGAGCTCAATACTACACTGCGGGACTACTACACGAAGCAACGCCACAGTGGCCGTGTTAAACCGGGTCAAGCAGTCAAATTCTTCTGTTGTTGTTGTTGTTGTCTTCAGTCCTTAGACTGGTCTGATACAGCTCTCCATGCTACTCTATCCTGTGCTTCTTCACCTCCCAGTACCTACTGCAGTCTACATCCTTCTGAATCTCCTTAGTGTATTCATCTCTTGGTCTCCCTCTACGATTTTTATCCTCCACGCTGCCCTCCAATGCTAAATTTGTGACCCCTTGATGCCTCAGAACATGTCCTACCAACCGATCCCTTCTTCTTGTCAAGTTGTGCCACAAACTCCTCTTCTCTCCAATTCTTTTCAGTACCTCCTGATTAGTTATATGATCCAATCTTCAACATTCTTCTGTATCATCACATTTCGAAAGCTTCTATTCTCTTGTCCAAACTATTTATCGTCCACGTTTCACTTCCAGACTTTCAGAAACGACTTCCTGACATTTAAATCTATACTCGATGTTAACAAATTTTGTCTTCAGTCCTCAGACTGGTCTGATACAGCTTTCCATGCTACTCTGTCCTGTGCTTCTTCACCTCCCAGTACCTACTGCAGTCTACATCCTTCTGAATCTCCTTAGTGTATTCATCTCTTGGTCTCCCTCTACGATTTTTACCCTCCACGCTGCCCTCCAATGCTAAATTTGTGATCCCTTGATGCCTCAGAACATGTCCTACCAACCGATCCCTTCTTCTTGTCAAGTTGTGCCACAAACTCCTCTTCTCTCCAATTCTTTTCAGTACCTCCTGATTAGTTATATGATCCAATCTTCAACATTCTTCTGTATCATCACATTTCGAAAGCTTCTATTCTCTTGTCCAAACTATTCATCGTCCATGTTTCACTTCCATACATGGCTACACTCCATACAAATACTTTCAGAAACGACTTCCTGACACTTAAATCTATACTCGATGTTAACAAATTTCTCTTCTTCAGAAACGATTTCCTTGCCATTGCCAGTCTACATTTTATATCCTCTCTACTTCGACCATCATCAGTTATTTTACTTCCTAAATAGCAAAACTCCTTTGCTACTTTAAGTGTCTCATTTCCTAATCTAATCCCCTCAGCATCACCCGATTTAATTTGACTACATTCCATTATCCTCGTTTTGCTCTTGTTGATGTTCATCTTATATCCTCCTTTCAAAACACTGTCCATTCCGTTCAACTGCTCTTCCAAGTCCTTTGCTGTCTCTGACAGAATTACAATGTCATCGGCGAACCTCAAAGTTTTTATTTCTTCTCCATGGATTTTAATACCTACTCCGAACTTTTCTTTTGTTTCCTTTACTGCTTGCTCAATATACAGATTGAATAGAATCGGGGAGAGGCTGCAGCCCTGTCTCACTCCCTTCCCAACCACTGCTTCCCTTTCATGTCCCTCGACACTTATAACTGCCATCTGGTTTCTGTACAAATTGTAAATAGCCTTTCGCTCCCTGTATTTTACCCCTGCCACCTTCAGAATTAGAAAGAGAGTATTCCAGTCAGCATAGTCAACAGCTTTCTCTAACAAGGGGAGGCCGCTAATTGTGAAATTCAGATTCGATTCATACTGCGCATAATAAAAGCTCATGGCCAGAGGTGTAATGTGGCAAAGCACCAAGATGCACTTCTCAGCCGTTGTCGAGAAAATCGACAGTTAAAAGAAACAGTTGCGGTGAAATACTCTATACGGTTAATAATTTTCCACAGCGTCGTGGCGCAGCGGTAAGCGCTCGGGTTTGAAATATATATATATATATATATATATATATATATATATATATATATATATATTTCCCGGCAATCAGTTGCAACAATTATGCATGTAATAAGTTGTTGAAAGTCGTTTGTCGTGGAAAAACTGGCGACTTCGAACATCATTATGTTTTCCGCAAACAAAGTTGTATTTCACAAATGTTATTAATTGTCTTCATAATGTTAACCACGTATAGTTAACGGAAGACGTAGAAACGATATTCCGAAACGAATACGTATAACGTAAGTCAAACGTTCGAATTAGAAATGAGACCCCACGAACACAAATTCGCTGTGGCAGGTATGAAATATAAACACCGTTACTCGCTCGTTACACTTGAAGGACAGATGTTGAATGGGCCGAAACGAGCCGCCGCACAACAGCGTAGTTGCCTGCTAACTTCGAAAGAAGGTAGATGCGGTCCCTAGCGCAACTTATAACATCGTCGAAAATCAGTGCTGACGGGAGAGTTTTGGTACACCCTGTTAAAAAAACGGAAAAATGGAGGCGGTACAATTGGAGAGCGATCCGCCTTCACCAACATGCATAAGCAATTCATTAATAGTTTATACATATATATATATATATATATATATATATATATATATATATATATATATATATCTGAATTACAAAAAACTAATAATAAAAACATTGCATGGCGCGAGATTCGATCCGGCGACTTTCGGATTACGAACCCGAGCGCGTACCGCTGCGCCACGACGCTGTTGAAAACCACTAACCGTAGAGAGTATTTCACCGCAACGGTTTCTTTTAATTGTCGATTTCCTCGACAACGGCTGAGAAGTGCATCTTGGTGCTTTGCCACATTACACCTCTGGCCATAAGCTTTTATTATGCGCAATATGAATCGAATCTGAATTTCACAATTGGCGGCCTCCCCTTGAAGTCTACAAATGCTAGAAACGTAGGTTTGCCTTTCCTTAATGTTTCTTCTAAGATAACTCGTAGGGTCAATACTACCTCACGTGTTCCAACATTTCTACGGAATCCAAACTGATCTTCCCTGAGGTCGACTTCTACCAGTTTTTCCATTCGTCTGTAAAGAATTCGCGTGAGTATTTTGCAGCTGTGACTTATTAAACTGATAGTGCGGTAATTTTCACATCTGTCAACACCTGCTTTCTTTGGGATTGGAATTATTATATTCTTCTTGAAGTCTGTGGGTATTTCCCCTGTCTCATACATCTTGCTCACCAGATGGTAGAGTTTTGTCAGGACTGGCTCTCCCAAGGCTGTCAGTAGCTCTAATGGAATGTTGTCTACTCCCGGGGCCTTGTTTCGACTCAGGTCTTTCAGTGATCTGTCAAACTCTTCACGCAGTATCGTATCTCTCATTTCATCTTCATCAACATCCTCTTCTATTTCCATAGTATTGTCCTCAAGTACATCGCCCTTGTATAGACCCTCAATATACTCCTTCCACCTTTCTGCTTTCCCTTCTTTCCTTAGAACTGGGTTTCCATCTGAGCTCTTGATATTCATACAAGTGGTTCTCTTTTCTCCAAAGGTCTCTTTAATTTTCCTGTAGGCAGTATCTATCTTACCCCTAGTGAGATAAGCCTCTACATCCTTGCATTTGTCCTATAGCCATCCGTGCTTAGCCATTTTGCACTTACTGTTGATATCATTTTTGAGACGTTTGTATTCCTTTTTACCTGCTTCAGTTACTGTATTTTTATATTGTCTCCTTTCATCAATTAAATTCAATATTTCTTCTGTTACCCAAGGGTTTCTACTAGCCGTCGTCTTTTTACCTATTTGATCCTCTGCTGCCTTCACTATTTCATCCCTGAAAGCTATCCATTCTTCTTCTACTGTATTTCTTTCCCCCATTCCTGTCAATTGTTCCCTTATGCTCTTCCTGAAACTCTGTACAACCTCTGGTTCTTTCAGTTTATCCAGATCCCATCTCTTTAAATTCCCACCTTTTTTCAGTTTCTTCAGTTTTAATCTACAGTTCATAACCAATAGATTGTGGTCAGAGTCCACATCTGCCCCTGGAAATGTCTTACAATTTAAAACCTGGTTCCTAAATCTCTGTCTTACCATTATATAATCTATATGATACCTTCTAGTATCTCCTGGATTCTTCCAGGTATACAACCTTCTTTTATGAGTCTTGAACCAAGTGTTAGCTATGATTAAGTTATGCTCTGTGCAAAATTCTACCAGACGGCTTCCTCTTTCATTTGTCGCCCCCAGTGCATATTCACCTAGTGTGTTTCCTTCTCTCCCTTTTCCTACTCTCGAATTCCAGTCACCCATGACTATTAAATTTTCGTCTCACTTCACTATCTGAATAATTTCTTTTATTTCATAATACATTTCATCAATTTCTTCATCTGCAGAGCTAGTTGGCATATAAACTTGTACTACTGTAGTAGGTATGGTCTTCTTGTCTATCTTAGCCACAATAATGCGTTCGCTATGCTGTTTGTAGTAGCTTACCCGCACTCCTATTTTTTTATTCATTATTAAACCTACTCCTGCATTACCCCTATTTGATTTTGTATTTATAACCCTGTATTCACCTGACCAAAAGTCTTCTCCCTCTTGCCACCGAACTTCACTAATTCCTATCATATCTAACCTTAACCTATCCATTTCCCTTTTTAAATTTTCTAACCTACCTGCCCGATTAAGGGATCTGACAATCCACTCTCCGATCCGTAGGACGCCAGTTTTCTTTCTCATGATAACGACGTCCTCTTGAGTAGTCCCTGCCCGGAGATCCGATTGGGGGACTATTTTACCTCCGGAATATTTTACCCAAGAGGACGCCATCATCATTTTACCATACAGTAAAGCTTCATGCCCTCGGGAAAAATTACGGCTGTAGTTTCCCCTTGCTTTCAGCCGTTCGCAGTACCAGCACAGCAAGGCCGTTTTGGTTAGTGTGACAAGGCCAGATCAGTCAGTGATCCAGACTGTTGCCCCTGCAATTATTGAAAAGGCTGCTGCCCCTCTTCAGGAACCACACGTTTGTCTGGCATCTCAACAGATACCCCTCCGTTGTGGTTGCACCTGTGGTACGGCCATCTGTATCGCTGAGGCACGCAAGCCTCCCCACCAATTCTTCTGATATATGAAAAAAAAACAATTACCTTTTACGTATACTATATGATGTGTGTCTTGTGCTGCTAATCCTAATCACTTTCGCAATTATTCTCCTCTGTTTGCATAAATATTTTCCGTACTGTCGCTAAAGATACAAATTATACTTCTCAAAAATCTTACCTGTGTGCAAGAGATTTATTCCTTCAATTTCCTGAATGACGGAAGTATATAGCGACATGAAAAACTTTTTATTGTAGTTATCTCATCAGATATGTGGTGAACTTTCATAGAGAAGCACATGTGATGCAAAGTGCTTTTCTCTCTACAGCTAACGAAAAAAACGTTCTGTACAAATCTTTAGGCAACAAATTTGCTGAACAATTGCTTTGTTGCTCATTTCAGCTCCTAATACAGGAAACAGTCGTTAACGCTAATATGAATCACTTAAGGGGGTTGTTATGTTAACAATTTACAAACAAGAATTTTTGGGAAGGGAAGGAGGTGGTGAAAATAGTAATACGTAAACATCAAATTTTATTTTTATTTATTGGTTTGCTTCATTTAATATATATTCACATGTCATACATTGGCAAATGTAATTAACTAGCCCAACATTCCCCTCATGCCAGAATACTTACCCTCTGGAGCAGCTGTTGCTTCTTTTGTGTGGACCTCTAATCTACTTCGAAGGTACACAGTAGCAATATGTCGCATCGACTGTGACTCATGCGTGTCTTCACAGTCGATGGCAGAAACTAGCGTATGCGCTTTGCCAAATACATCGCCAGCTTCACCACAGAGACAACAAACAGTATTGATAATTCTGTTATAAAATTGGTTTTAGTTTGAGGTAAATGTCACTAAAGCAGAACGAAATCATTTTTTTGTGTGTTGCACTGTTTTAAACATTGCTACAGATGGGTGAAGCTCGTCATCTCTGTTAACCGTGATAGTGAAGGCAGATGGATTTGTCATAGGAATCTTGCAGTATGTGTGATTATCTGTGCACGTGTATTGAACAGTAATAAGTTCTTTGCACTCAACACATCTTAACATTTGAATAATTATCTCAGTATATCCTGATATATAGCAAATAATATTCTCGTGGCATGCCTTGAGTAGTTTTCAATCAAGAGCCTCAAAGTAACTAGTTTCTTTTCTGTCATGAATGAACTTATCCCTTTGCTTCTTCTGTCACATGAATTCATGAACACTGAAAGAGCTCGCTTTCTCAATGCATCTACATTACTCTTGTCGTCTGCAGTAACGTTGTTCTTGAGCAACATTGTTCTCAGAGCAGACTGGAACTGTAATGTGAAGTGGTTATTGTTGCAACCAGACCTATATCGAGTACAAGCAAAAAAGAATTGGAGAAGATCTTGTGAGAGTTTGTATGTTAAAAAATACTTTAGAGGTACAGTACACTGAAGCAATAACTCCAGGGAGAGTCTTCTAACTCCATGCAGGCATATCAAAACTCCCAGCGCAAATATCTTTCATGGATGTTCTAAGCGGTACATAGCATCAGTCAATGTCTGAAGGATGTTTTTTGCGCGACGATAGTTTATATTTTCAGCTCTCAGTGGTTGTTTAGAGCCCTTAATATGAACATTCGTAGAGTTGCACACATCAAACAGTTCATCAATAATTCTGATGAATTCTATAGTGGCAGATATGTCCTGAAAATCTGGATGCTGGTAACCGTCTAGAAATTCAATGGCATCAGAAACGGTGGGGCTCACTGTCTAGGGCGCTAAAGAGACATTCAATTTCTTGTTATAGAAATTCATATGTTAACGAGAAAGTGAAATGGTAAATTTTGAAGATTCAAACTCTTGCGGATAATGTAACTTCAAGATGAAGTCTCGCTTCACATCCCCAGCTTCACAGCTAATAATTTCTTTTCAGCTTAAGTATTATGAATTAACTGCAGCATATGGCATGGACCAAGGATTGCATGGACGTAATTGTCATTGGCAGGATTCTTGAGGTAAGGACCGAAATTTTCCAGATTCAGTGAGCGCCCAAGATAAATTCTCCAGTGTCTGAATGTTGACAGCAGAACTATCGTATGTCACTGACGTCAAAAGAACACAAACAGAAAACAATTTTAATATATAAACTCTCACAATTTCAGTATTTACATCTGATGAGTTTATTCACAAGGAAATATGCAACTGGGCACTTCAACTTTTCACTGCATGACACTCTCCGAAAAAATAAAACTTCAGTAGTCAGCTCTTCGGCATCTGTATTCATAACGTTTCCCAAATCAACATAGCCTGCATACATTTTTGTTGTTGTTGTTGTTGTTGTTTCACAGAAGCGGCTTCCTAATTGACATACCATCAAAAATAAGTGCACACTCTTTAAGATATCGTTTGTCAAGAATACAAGAATATTATGTTTTAGGTAGTTGAAAGCCTCTTGTACATAGCCAGGTTCACAATTTACTGGTAATACCCAACCGTGAAGAATAAAGCCTCCTTTACACGACGACATTGGGTTGAGCAACTCGTTACGTGGAATGAGTTGCACGCAAGTGGTTTCATATATGACTGTAGGCACGGCGACGCCAGTATGCACTTCAGTTTCGTCGTTTTGTGGGTCCCTGAGTCGTGCCTGAAATGAAAGTTTTGGCAGCTGCACGTCGCACGAGTTGTGATGAGGTTAAAGCTTGTTGCGTGGAATCGCTGCATAAGAAAAATACAAGAAACGTGTTTCGATTCGTGACTGGATGAAGAAAACACGTCAGCTCGGTTGCTCAGGATCCTTGCTGCAATAATTGATAACGGAAGATACAAGAAGTTCTTTTAATTATCTTAGAACGTCACCAGAACTGTTCACCTTTCTTCTAATTAGAGTTAATTATGCGATAAGGAATAAAGCTACTGTAATGCATGAAGCATTGTCGCCAGAACAGAAATTATATGTCATATTGCGTGTATTACAATCGAGAACACTCGGCACGTTATACGATACGGTTTGAGACGGTGATGACGCTATTTCATTAACACCAATAATTATGAACATTAACAGTAATAATTATTAACATTAGCAACAATAATTACTCGAAGCAGGCCGCATTAAGAAGAGAATGGTTTGCAAAGTACTATCTTGAAGATAGATCTTTACAGTGGTAATATTTCAAAATTCTAACATATTTGAATGGGGAGCACTGCAGCGACGTTTTAAATAGATGAATAAATAAGGAATGCAGCTTCTCGAATTTTTACAGCCTTCTCTCCTGTCAACAACATTTCTTAACAAAGAGGTGGCCACGTCTTGTAGACGTGAGCATTGCCACAGTGAAACCTTCCCGTCTCCTCTATACCTCTTTTGTTATTGATAACCTTCCCTTTTACAATAACCTATGTAACCTTTCCTTAGGATTTCTATCTCTTGCTTAATAACAACAAATGAAATCTACCCTTTTTATTCTCTTTCTCAATCTTCGCATACAAATTTAATTGCTGCTTTTTAAAAGTGATTTTCGGATTATTTCGACGAAACATAGAATGTGTCGTCGTGTGGCCCTCAGTCGTTACCTGCAATAACCCAAAACTGTTCCTTACCTTTTTTTATTGTTACTGGATCGCCGTCTGACTGCTACATCGAACTGCGACATGAATATACTTACTCTGTTTTACTATACTCTATTAGCTGCTGGTGGGATCTCATAGTAAGTGGCTGTATTTATTACCAAAGCTGACGTTATTCTTTAATAGCAAAGCTGACGTTATTCTTTAATTAATTTGATTGAAGTTACGTAATTCATAGTTACACTTTTTCTGGACAATAATAAAATTTTTGCAAAGTTTTATGTTGATGGTTTTTGGGATGGATTGTAATCACTAATGCAACATTGCTAGCACAAATTAAATATATTCTGAAAACGTTTCTTCAAATATTTACTCCTGGTAATGAAATGATTTTACAAACGTTCAAATGGGACTTACTTTTTACAATAATCTTACAACTAGCATTGCGCAAACATACCTTCAGTAGTCTTGAGTTTCGCAAAGAAAATAATTCAATAATATTAGTTTCTCTTATTATAATAGTTAGCTGAAGTCTCTGTACATCCGTTTATAATCTCTTATAAATCGTAGCTGGTGGCTGGCAGGCACACCGCTCCTCTCAACCTCTCGCTTCAGACCTGCTACCGACTCGCTTCGCATCTCGCTTACTACTGACTTCCTACGAACGCTAAAGTGCCGTTTCTCCTGCCGACAATGCTTTCTGGTGCAGACAATTCCTGCTACCACTACAAAATGTATCAATGCGCAGTCTTCCCCGCTCTTTTCTTAAAATGTAACCAAACGCGGTCTCTCCCGCCCATTTCAAAAATTATATCAGTTTGCGGTCTCTCTTGCCAACAATACTTTGGTGCAGACATTCCCTGCTACCATAATTATTTCCAACATGACAAATATTAATTATTCTTACTTAATCCTATTAATAAAATATAAACCATCTTTCATAAATTGTGATTTGACAATAGACAATAGAAATATACACGTCTTACAACAGCTAGAATTATACTTGCTTGTATTTTTCTTAATTCAGTTGTATATGTGCTCTTAACTCTAATTTTGCCCTGCAGCTCAGATATTGTCAAACCACCTATGTTATGATCGCCCATGACGGTCTCAGCGGCAGTAATATGTTGGTTATTTTTGTAATCAGCATCACCGAAACCTCAGAAACACCTATGCAAAGCATAGATATCCAAAAATCGAACATTATTCTCCGTTCCCCACTTCATACTTCAGTTTGTCTACACTCTACGAACACACATAACCTCAAAACTCGTGCAACTAGTGTCGCCAAAGTTGGAACACGTCGAAAGTGTTTAGTTTCACCAAAGAGTTGCGCAATCGCGCGGCGCACATGCGTAGTGGTCGGTAGCGCAGTTGCCTGCAACCTAGTGTCGTCGTGTAAACTAGGCTCAATGGGCTGGAACAAAAGAAACGTAGAGCATAGGAATCTACATGTCCTATGGGATTAGAAATGCAGAGCGAGGGCAAATGCCAGCCGGAGTGGCCGTGCGGTTCTAGGCGCTACAGTCTGGCACCGAGCGACCGCTACGGTCGTAGGTTCGAATCCTGCCTCGGGCATGGATGTGTGTGATGTCCTTAGGTTAGTTAGGTTTAATTAGTTCTAAGTTCTAGGCGACTGATGACCTCAGAAGTTAAGTCGCATAGTGCTCAGAGCCATTTGAACCATTTTTTTTAGGGCAAATCGGTTGGTTAATTCGCTGTATCATCTGGATTGCTTCTTTGCACCACTGTTTTTCAATTGGATAACAACAAAATCTAAAGCAAAGCCACTAAAATGCTCCTGAAGGATACTTTCCAGATTGTTATTTATACAGTTTCTTTTTTTTTTTTTTTTTTTTCTTCAGCATTGTAATCAATTCTGCCATTGTCATCTCGTGACTGCCGTTGGTCTACGTCTTCCCAACACAACATTTCGACGTCGCAACCCAGCGTCTTGATCAGGTGTTTCCTGTGACTAGTCGACAAACTGACTGTGTCTCATATTTATGCCTCGGCTGTGTCTAGTATTCCGGCCTACGCCGTCCACGCCCGGTGCGGCTGTTTCTGGCGGTGCTGTTTACCTCTAGGCGTTCCGTCTTCCGTATGCGCCCGTTTTCGCTGTATTCTGCGCCCACCAGACGCGTTCTCAGCTCTGTCAAATGGTTCAAATGGATCTGAGGACTATGGGACTTAACTGCTGAGGTCACTAGTCCCCTAGAACTTAGAACTACTTAAACCTAACTAACCTAAGGACATCACACACATCCATGCCCGAGGCAGGACTCGAACCTGCGACCGTAGCGGTCACGCGGTTGCAAACTGAAGCGCCTAGAACCGCTCGGCCACCACGGCCGGCACATCACTGTCGATACGCTGCAGGCGTTTCTTATGCTGTTAGCGACCGCTCCGGATTTCTGTCGTGCCCCTGCTATTCTCCTGGCCTCGTGGGTTCGGTCAACACCGACTCAAAGGAAGGCCTCGGCGCTTGTTGGTGACGTCACGTCAGCTAGGCACGGCGAGCGCCAGGTCTGTTGCAGGCATACTCATAATGATGGTGTGTCCCTCTCTGACACAGGAAAATGTGAAACTATTGGCGGTAGTTGACCAACACACATTGTTCTGAGAGATCTCTGCAATCAGTTAATTGTGCAATTCGTTACATTTCTTAACAAATAGTGTACTCCTGAACTTAAATTTGCACCTGTTCTAAGGATTGACATACAAAAACAACTTCGTGGTCCAGCAGCAACAGAATTCGTGCTTCTTTACCTTATTTGTAAATCTGAGGAAGTTACGTTTGTACTGAGTTGCTTTTACAAGAAACTGTGAACACATTGGTGCTCTTCTTTAGGTATCTCGGTTGCCTATGGGGTGAGGAGCACTGAATGTTAATGAAATATCTTGCGATTGTACACGTCGGGGAAGGGGGTGGGGGACAGAAGAAGAGGCAAAAGAGAGATACTTGTTTTATCAAATAAAATTTTTTTATCTTATAAGGTTTCTCCTTTCAGTTGCAAGACAGGAATATTTATCTTTTCTAATGTGCATGTTTTAAAAAGTTTAAGCTCAGCAGTATTTTCGATGTATGAAGCTATTTTGTTTCCTGTTTAGAATTCCTTTCGTTTAAAACGACTGTAATCTAATGACTGGCAACAGTTGGACATTTACACATGTAAATTAGTTCACATTTCCAGTGACGATCTCAAACGAAAATAAATAAATAAATAAAAGGAACGAGTTAATTGTAAGGGGGTTGGGGTAAGTTTCGATAACAAAATGGATCAAGTAAATATAGTTACATGAATGTAAAATTTCCGAAGCTTGCAATGGGGCAAAGCATCTTCTCATATTGACCTACGTTTGTTTCGACAGAATTCAGTAACACAGAACTATGATCTTCATTTATAGCTTTACGATACTAAGAAAATCTTTCATCTAAATGAAACTGCAGAATCCAAAACAATACCAAACGTTTTGACCAAAAAGAAGTGATTTATAGTGAAAGCACGCCCAGGCGTTTCTGCCTGCAACAGACCTGGCGTTCGCCGTGCCTAGCTGACGTGACGTCACCAACAAGCGCCGAGGCCTTCCTTTCAGTCGGTGTTGGTTCGGTACGCCGCTAGAAGATGGACCGCCTGCCTAATCCAGCTGCTGTCGGAATTGTGTATTCTGTGCGTGGACGCCGAAGCAATCTCTCGCGTCGGTGGCCGCCGTCTGGAGTTCTGTGCTGTGTCTGTTCTTAGGATGTCAGCCGCCTGACGATTCGCGTGGTTGATGTTGTTCTCTCTCTTGTCCATGAACGCTACATTTGTCTCTCGACGAGGTAGCTGCCGCCTGATGCTCCATAAGAGATTCGATCCCGTTAATTACGCCCCTTGTTGTCTGAGGCTCGTTACCAGAGGATGGAACTTTTTTCCGTTGTTTCTCTAGCAATTCCACGCTGCACTGATCTGGTATCCTGCTTCCCGGTTGATCAGGTTCTCTGTCATTTTAGTTTCAATAAATTCAGTAATCGTACTGTCCCAAAATATAGGGGTCTGAGCCAGGATCCTTGTTTTATCATAGTGCACGATGTGTTGAATTTCCAGGCAATGTTCTGCTAACGCTGATTTAGTGGTCTGTCGTAGCCTGGTATGTCTTTGTTTTTTTTTTTTTTTTGCATCTTATTTCAACTGCTCTGGTGGTCTGACCTATGTAAGACATACCACATTCACATGGTATATGGTAGATACCAGGTTTCCTTAACCCCAGATCATCTTTGACCGTTTCAAGGAGCGCCCTGACCTTGTTTGCCGGACGTAACACACTTTGATTTCGTGTTTTTTCAGGATCATGCTGATCTTACCAGTTACAGGCCCTGCGTGCGGTAGAAAGGCTACCCTTATCGTCCCGTCTCCTTGTTCTTCTCCCGTTATGTCAGATCGTCTGGTGGGATATGGCGCTTTGCGGATGTCACTGTTTGAATACCCGTTGTCTGTAAACACTTGCTGTAGATGTTCTAACTCTGCTACCGAGTCGTCTGTATCGCACAGTGTCTTGGCTCGGGGTACAAGTGTTCTCTGCACCCCGTTCTTCTGCACCCGATGATGGCAGCTGTCAGCCTCTAGATATAAGTAGGTGTGTGTTGGTTTCTTATACACACTGCGGGCTAATGTGTCGTCTGTCTTGCTTTTCACCAGGACATTCTCAACTTTCCACCTTTCTTCAAGCCGCTAAAGTATTATTTATAATTGTCTCAATTTTATGCTAAGGGCCACAATTGTATGAGACACATCAGTCTGAACACTTGCATCACACTTCTCATGATTAAAATCAGATTCAGACGACGGATTTGTCGTTTGGATCTCATTAATTTCCTAAAAAAATGAAAAGAATCCATCAGTAATAATTACCAGCTGCTACAAAAACAGAAAAATACATTATCACCAAAGTGCATCCTCTTTGCTAGTTACATACGTGGCTTTACCTCATAAACTGACGCTTCATTCCGAAAAAAATGCCTTCTAGCACTGATTTTCAGTTGCAAATGGTCCGGCAAACTGAATAAACTTGGCACACCATCATCCTTCAGCAGCTGTCTATCAGTTTTTGGTCGAAACGTGTGGCTGCCTTTGTAAAATCAGCGCTGCAGATGACGCTGTTCTTCCATAAAGTCCAGTATTCCCTTCACACTGTGTGCACTCATTTCTTTAAAAATTCCGGACGCGAATGACGAAAACTGGAAAGATTTGAGATGTTTTATAAATTATAGAGCGCAACAATCAGTCGTCCTTTTTTTATAGGTTTTATTAGGCAATTCCAGATTTCGGCTAGTGCCTAGCCATTATCAATGCAACAATTTCTGATCCCGATGCATGTTAGTTCAAATAATTGTGACTGACACCCGAACAACAAGGAACTAACATGCATCGAGATTAGAAAATGCTGCATTGATAAGGGCTACGCAGTAGCCGAAATCTGGATTTGCGTAATAAAACCTATAAAAAAAGTACGACTGATACCTGCGCTCTTAAATTTATAAATCACATAACAGTCGCTGAGTGCAGCCACTTTCCCAATGGAGGGTAACCTGATTTTCGATGTCTTTGTACTACACTACTGGTCATTAAAATTGCTACACCAAGAAGAAATGCAGCTCATAAACGGGTATTCATTGGACAAATATATTATTCTAGAATTGACATGTGATTACATTTTGACGCAATTTGAGTGCATAGATCCTGAGAAATCAGTACCCAGAGCAACCGCTTCTGGCCGTAATTACGGCCTTGATACGCCTGGGCATTGAGTCATACAGAGCTTGGATGGCGTGTACAGGTACAGCTGCCCATGCAGCCTCAACAAGATACCACAGTTCATCACAAGTAGTGACTGGCGTACTGTGACGAGCCAGGTCCTCGGCCACCATTGACCAGACGTTTTCAGTCGGTGAGAGATCTGGAGAATGTGCTGGCCAGGGCAGCAGACGAACATTTTCTGTATCCAGAAAGGCCCGTACAAGACCTGCAACATGCAGTCGTGCATTACCCTGCTGCAGGGATCGAATGAAGGGTAGAGCCACGGCTCGTAACACATCTGAAATGTAACGTCCACTGTTCAAAACGCCGTCAATGCGAACAAGAGGTGACAGAGACGTGTAACCAATGGCACCCCATACCATGACGCAGGGTGATACGCCAGTATGGCGATGACGAATACACACTTCCAATGTGCGTTCACGGCGATGTCGCCAAACACGGATGCGACCATCATGATGCTGTAAACAGAACCTGGATTCATCCGAAAAAATGACGTTTTGCCATTCGTGCACCCAGTTTCGTCGTTGAGTACACTATCGCAGGCGCTCCTTTCTGTGATGTAGCCTCAAGGGCAAACCGCAGCCATGGTCTCCGAGCTGATAGTCCGTATTCCTGTAAACGTCGTCGAACTGTTCGTGCAGATGGTTGTTGTCTTGCAAACGCCCCCGTCTGTTGACTGGGGGATGGAGACGTGGCTGCACGATCCGTTACAGCCATGCGGATAAGACGCCTGTCATATCGACTGCTAGTGATACGAGGCCGTTGGGATCCAGCATGGCGTTCCGTATTACCCTCCTGAACCCACTGATTCCATATTCTGCTAACAGTCATTGGATCTCGACGAACGCGAGCAGAAATGTCGCGATACGATAAACCGCTACAATCCGACCTTTTTCAAAGTCGGAAACGTGATGGTATGCATTTCTCCTCATTACACGAGGCATCACAACAACGTTTCACCAGGCAACGCCGGTCAACTGCTGTTTGTGTATGAGAAATCGGTTGGAAAGTTTCATCGTGTCAGCACGTTGTAGGTGTCGCCACCGGCGCCAACCTTGTGTGAATGCTCTGAAAAGCTAATCATTTGCATATCACCGCATCTTCTTCCTGTCGGTTAAATTTCGCGTCTTTAGCACGTCATCTTCGTGGTGTAGCAATTTTAATGTCCAGTAGTGTATTTTTGAGTTTCTCGAATGTCGTTTCCTTTGCCACATATATAACCATATGTATGTTACAAGTGCAGCAGAATAGCACTTCCTGTCGTGTATCTGTTACTGCATCTGTATGCAGCACAATTCTTGTCAATGTATTCTAAAGAAGAGGAAGAATCACTTTAAGGTCACGAGCAGAAAAATGACAAGAAATACTACTCCACCGTTACATTTGGAGTCGACCAAAGACTAACATAGTTCTCTAGGCAAAGACATCTTTGACTAGCCTCTCCAGTTTAGTAGTCAACTCACTGTCCCACACTGACCCTGGCCATGCCTCAGGTACTGCAATAGTTAACATCCAAGGTGCTTTACAGAGGGACTTGTCTCAAGTTACTTCTCGTTTATTCTGAGCCTTGAACATCGCTGAAATTCCCCGACATGTGTGGCATTTCTTTCATTTGAGGCTCATGGTACTATTCCAGTGGGGAGTTTGCTTGGCATATTCGAGAGAACACATCTGAGAAGTGAGTGTCAGAGGGCGACTTGTTTAGCTCATCTGGCGGACTGCGTTAGCTCTGTTGTGTTTTTCACTTGCTCCGTCCATCACCCGTATCTTCAGATTAACAGACAGACAGCGTCTGTCAAAAGATGAAACCAGCGCGCCGCACTCCGACTAATCCCAGAGGTTAAGCCCCCAACAGACATTCCAGGGGGTTCCAGATCCCCCCCACGGCAGTACAGCACATACGAACGCCTCTAGTCAACATTCTGTTTTTCTTCCCTGTCCTGCTGGCCAAGTGACACACGTGGACCAAATACAGTTAACAAGCACCGCTCTCATCTGTACAGACGACATTCACGGCCTAATTTTCACAGAACTTCGACAAAGAAATGTCTCCATGATACAGATACACAAGCTAAATAATGTTCGCTTGGCACATGCAAGGAACTCCCCTTGCAAATTTGTACAATATAGGGAAGTTGCCAGATATTTATTTCCTTTTTCACTGCTGTTAAAAATTAAATTGTTGCCTGATGCGGCTTCCGCAAAACATTTTTAATCGTAACAGTAATTGACCCTATACCTGGAAACTGAGATACAGGCTTTTTATTCATTATAGAATTGTCGTACAGTTCTAGAAATTGTGATTCTACTAAACAGCAGATTAGCACTGCCGAGTGCAAGGAGTCACTTACGAGGATCCTCGTGAGCGCGAGGTCGCAGAAGGCCAATGATTATGATATTCGACGCCCCCACATTCTCTACCATTCAGCCCCAATATTGGCTGCTAATGGCAACAGGGGACGGTTTTGGAGGTACCCAGTTTGCAAACGAGATTTTCTGACCTCATTTAGTTTCTGATTCGGTTCTCACATGTCGACTTTACAACTGTATTGCGCGGTGATTATAAGCGTGGTTAGGGCGTAGCTTGCAGTAATGTAGGTAACTCACATCTCTGTACCTAACCTAGGCAATGTAGCTAACTCACATACCTGCAGTAGTTTTCCCCTCAAATGCATGTAGTCTTGACTAGGGGAACTTGTTATTGCTGGCGCGAAAACAGGCGGACCTTTCGCTAGCTCTGGAAGAGCTGAAACCAGGCGAGACCTTCAGGGATTGTCCACCATGTGGAGGTGCCTCAGACATGAGCGCCACAGCGCAAGCTTGGCGCCCTCAGTAGCAGAACGGGAAACCACTCCCACTTGACGTCACCCTCGAGGCACCGTTCTTCAAGCATAATATGCAGCCACTCACGCATCCGCGAATTTCCAACCCTTGCCCTTCTCGTGGGAATGATGTGCGGACTTAAACAATATTTTCAGAAAAGCCTGGACGTGGGAATGGGGCGACACTCGTTTATAGTTTCCGTGTACGCGTATTTCATTGGCAGATCCATGTTTAATTTCATGGTGGGAGCTAGGAACAGACATCCAGAACTCATTGGAGGAGCAGTTAAGCGTTTTCTCGAACTGGCTAGAAAGATTCTGTCGGGCAAAGAAATAGTTGTATCTCTAGACTGAATCATGAACGATATGAAAGAATACAGGCAGTTCCAGAAAAAAAACCGTTACTCAAGACGCGATAGATAGCAAAATATTAACATGATATGACCACCTCTAAGGTATGGATGATAACCGATAGCCAAAAAGAATTTATGAATGCACACCAGCTGAGTAAAAAAAATAGTAGATTACCTAGAAGATGGATACAAAATGTTGAAGATGAATTTTACTAATTCTACGCAAAAATAAGGGATATGGACAATGACCTTTCACAAAACGCATCACCGAGCGCGAGGTGGCGCAGTGGTTAGCACACTGGACACGCGTTCGGGAGGACGACGGTTCAATCCCGCGTCCGGCCATCCTGATTTAGGTTTTCCGTGATTTTCCTAAATCGCTTCAGGCAAATGCCGGGATGGTTCCTTAGAAAGGGCAC